>NC_064849.1:96728263-97028263 GCF_024139225.1 Suncus etruscus
ACTTTAAATGACTGTGGTCAACAGTTGAAGCAAACATCTCGTTTTGTCATCTTATTTAGGTAAACAATAAAAAAAAGATCTCAAGTAACACAAACTCAAAATACAGAGAAATGCAGCTGAAAACAAATTAAGTGTTCATGCTTTGAATTGCATCAGAAAAGATAATTCACAAGATCTCTCCTTGATCTGAATAATATTGTATTAATAATAATGGCAGTAATAAGAGAATAAAAAAGAATATAATTTGTTATAGAGCATTTTTCAAAGATAAAAAAATTTAGATTGTTTAAACAAGTAAACAGGATATCATTAAATTCTTCAATGAATGAGAGTACCAATAAAATGTTATGATTTAAATGAGAATGTGTACAATAGTTTTGTTTACAGACAACCACAAATTATTACATAGATGTTAATGAAAATTTGGTTGTCATAAATAGAGCAATATAATATCTGGAATAAATATGTCAAAAAGTAAAATTAATCATATCCTGATTTAAAAAATTCACATATCCATTTACTATACTTATTTAAATAACTGTCCATTATGTTCTTATAAAATTACAGAAGAGTTGAAGGGTACAAACCCTATAGAATCAAATACTGTAAAATGTCCTATATATAATTCTCAGCCTTCTGCTAAAAGTTTATCTAATAGTTTTTTGTTAATTTTAGTCTTTCATATTTTTTCTGATGCATTTATCCCATTATATATTTTCATGTACCAGGTTCTTTTCTAAGTATTTAACACTTCTGGCTTAATCCCTATTATACTGTGTTATAATATGTGCATATTATATATAAGAGGTTGTTTTTTCTGACTGAGGAGTTTTTAAATCTTTGTAATTTTTTGAGTGCTAGTGTCAAAAGGAGTATCTTTATTATTCAGAATGAAAGAAAAGCCTGTTTTCCCTTGCCAATTGTGAGCATTCCCATTGTTTTGATTGCCCCCATCCTACATTTTTTAATATTCCTGTAAATTCTTGGACTCTTTCTGATAAACAGGGAGTTAACAATTCCTCAGGACCATAGAATTGTGCCTCAGAGCTCAGGCTCACAGAGAGATAAGATAATATAAATGGCTAAAACAAGTAAGTAGCCAATCCCAGAGAACTCAGACCAGTCAGATGGTGCTCTAGAATTCTTAAATTGTTTTTAGTATTCTTATCAATTGATAATGATTGCAATGAAAAGAACCTTTAAAGGTTTACATGAAGACTCAGTTTCCCTATAAAATTCTACCACAAAATAAGCCATACTTAACTTAGTCCAATGATAATTCCTTCCCCACATGGTGAATTCCTTCCCCTTTCCCTACAATATACCTTTCTACCTTCTGAGTCTCAGCATCTTGATTACTCAATAAGGAACCTGGGACTAACTGGCCAACACAGAGACCTGCCATCGCCACTCGTATATTAATAATAAACCCCTCTGTACCTTATAAGGTGATATTACTGAGTTGACTGTAAAAATAGGGCTAGGTTGCCAGTAGAAGCAGTGAGAAATAGTAGGAACTATTAGTACTATTCGCTAATTTTCCAGGAAGAGGAAAGGAACTGGGGCTGAATTAAATCCCAATGTCCAATGATATAATAAAACATATTACACAATGGAGCCTCTGCATAATTTCTCAACAAAAGTGTAGAACATAGATGGTCACCATATCCACTTGTCAGGAGAATGGGGGACAGTCCTTTACTACCCCACAAACTCCCCACCTACTAATTATGTGGGGCTCTGGGTTCTGAAGAAGGAGGGATGCTATTTTTTAAAGGAGCACAATAGTAAACCTGTTAGGCTTCTATTTCTCAGACCTAAGTTTCTATTAACTCTACCTCAAGCTACCTGGCCATACCAGGTAGCCTATCTGGAAAGAACATGAGGGAACTGTAGGAAGTTATCCTAGAGAGCATTTAATTGGTTTAAAGATCATCAGAAGCTAGAACCTCTTTATCCTTTTCCTATATAAACTGGTTTGTGACCTTGGCACGAGTTGTCTCCTCTAGAAGACAGCCCTGGCTAGCCAGTTTGGGACTTGTGGCTGACATAATAAGTTTTGTTTTCTTTACTCTGGACCATAACAATTCCATTGGGTCAGAACTACATGAACTTGGGATTTTTCCAGACCTCTCCCTACATAACTCTTCTTTTGACTGTCTGTTTTCATCTTTTAGATTTCATAATAAACCAATAATATTTACTTTAAAAATTAAAGTATTTGTTTTGCGAATAAAGTATTTCCCTAACATCTATGAGTCATTATAGCAGATTGTTAAAAGGGACTAAAGCTCATGAAAATGTCCAATTTCTAAATTGTGAGTTTGGTTTAGATCAATGAAATATCTTCTTAAGGTTAATTACCTCCTATGCATTAAAGTCAGTGCTCAAGTATATGTGCTTTTATGCAAAACTTTTGGAATAAAATAACATTAAATTTTATTAAAGTCACTAAATAAACAATGGTTTATGCAAGCCTATTCAGTTTCACTAAGCAAAGATTTTACTCAACTGATACAGGCACTTCTGGGTTACTTCAGAGAACACTTATTGCCAGATCCTTTCTTGCAGCAGATATGGTATACGAGATTCACAAGTGTGAAATACTCAGAATTACTGATAAGTACAGAATTATTATTTGTCATTTATAACACTAGTAGTCAAAGCAGACAGCAACTGTGTTCTGATAGGTAATTTTTTTTATTTATTTATTTTTTTATTTTTGGTCCACACCCAATGATTACTCTTGGCTATGCACTTAGAAATTGCTCCTGGATTGGGGGACCATATGGGACACCGGGGGGGATCTAATCATGATCAGTCTGTCCTAAGCTAGTGCGGGCAAGGCAGACAGACACCTTAACCACTTGCACCATCACTCCGGCTCCTGACAGTTAATTCTTTACAAGGAAATAGATTCTAATAACTGTAAAGGGAATATTCACTGAATCAAATAAGCTTTCATAAACCATAAAAACTTTCATAAAAAGACTCATAAGAAGAAAGAATATGAAGAAAAGGTGGGAAAAGCTACCCAGCTTACCCATGATCTGATTCATGCGAGTTAGTGAACAAGTATCAGAAATATTTAACAACAAGACAAAATCAAATGCTGAAGGATGAAGAGTCACTTCTTTGGAGGCTGTAGGATCAACAGCCAACACAGATGCTGGTGATTTATCTGTTTCTTGTTGGAAGAGTCTGCTGTGGCCTGTGAGAGCTTCTTCCAGAAGCCTTGCCTGGTTTAATGTCATTGGAAAACCATCAAGGATCCAACTTTGATTCATAGGTATCTGACTAAATTGAAAAAAAAAAAAGAGAGAGAGAGAGAGAGACAGACCATTAACATTATGGGAGACACAAATACTTTGGAAGTAATAACATGATTAATCTTGCTTTTAATTTTTATTTAGTTTTGTTTTTGTACCATATTCATTGGTATCAGGGTTTATTCCTTGTTCTGTACTTAGGGATCATTCCTTGCGGTGTTCAGGAGACCAAATGAGGACTAAACTGGTAGCTGACTAGAGACTGTAACTGAGGCTATGGCTGAATGCAATGCAAGGCAGATATTCCTTGACTTTCCTTCAGTTGTACAACCACCATTTTCAGCATGAGTTTTATTACTTTGCCACTAAAATTAGGTTTACTAATGTGCCACAATCACTTCCTGGATTAATATAACTCTGTATCTCCCCATTTCCTTCCAAATATAGTCCAGGGTTTCTAGAGAGAATATTTAAAACTAACTCGGCCACAACTTATTTCCCATATCTTTTTATTTTTCACAATTTTGAATTACTACTTTAAAGATAATATATCTTGCTATTATGAGAGTGTGAGGTATACTTTCTAGTTTGTGTTTTATAGGCTATTCTGCCTCTCTAGCTGTGTTCTTATTTATAAGGGGGATAATATAAACTGTCAGTGCATACTTGTGAGAATTAACTGAACAGAGGCATCTTTAAAAATCTAGCACAGAACTTATACATAGTGTCACATATCAAGCACCAATCAGGAGAAGCTTCCTACCCCACTTGAATGCATGGAAGTCAGATCTGAGCTTTAATTCTTGTTCACTTCAGGAAACTGGTAATGTTTATATTTCATGACTTATACAACACTTTGACTCTTATTTTCTTTAATTAGATTATAAGTTACACTATAATCTAAAAGAAACATTTTGTAGCTCTTGGTTTTTGTACTCAATGGGCATCCTCAATAGTGGGTGGGCAAGCCAAGACCTATTTCTATACTTTAAATTGAAAAACCAATCTGAAGAGAGAATAACCTTGAACTTCATTCTCCTAAAACCTTAGCCAATGATTAATTTTCTTTTAAATGTGGAATGCTTCACGAATTTGCGTAGCATTCTTGAGCAGGGGCCATGCTAATCTTCTCTGTATCGTTCCAATTTTAGTATTTGTGCTGCCGAAGTGAGCACACCAATGATTAATTTTTATGCAAAATTGAGATATTAGTTTTTGTATGTAAAGTTTTGATTTTTTTTTTTTGAGAATAAAAATATTCCACTCTAAAACTTATCTTTGGTAATAGATTTGACTTCATTGGAAGGTGTGTGAATGTCTAAAGGAGTTTACTTTTGAAAAAGACATTCACATGCAAAGCTTTCCCATGGGAAATCTTCCTAGAAGTCATATCTGTCTCTTTCAATGGAGGGAAAGAGAAGTGAACTCCACAGCTTTATTTTTTATTCTTCTCAGTCTGTCTGTTGGTCTGATAAAAGGAAGAGTTTAATTTACATAAAAGAATTTCAAACTGGTGACATAGCTCTAAAGATATACAGGAGTCAATGTTGCTGGTACAAACATGGCAAGAAGATAGTAGAGATCTCTAAGTGGAGTGCAGACACTATTTCCCTCAAACCCAGAGCTCAGATCAGTCCATGTTATTTATATAGAATTTTCCTCAAACAAGGCATTCCATGATCACTCATACATTATTTTAGTTCTGGGTAGTCCTATTGTATTTCCAACAACTACTAGAATGAGACCCCCTTTGAACTTAAGCTTTGAGTGAAGCTTCCCAGTAGCCTATTTCCTTCAGGTTTTCACTCAAAAAGCAAATTATTTAATCTACATATAAACTAAGGGGAAGTAAGTTTTCATTTTATTTATTACTATTTTATTAATTTATTTATTGGGTTTGGGGGCCAAACCCGGTGGCTCTCAGAGGTTATTCCTGGCTCTTTACTCAGAAATCTTCCCTGGTAGACTCAGGAGACTATAGGTGATTTGGGAAATCAAATGGAGGTCCATCCCAGGTCATCTGCATGCAAGGCAAATGCTCTACCACTGTGCTATTGCTTTGGCCCTTGGGGCAGTAAGTTTTTAAAAAGGGCTCAAGAAAATACTAAAGGGTGAATTCCATTCTAGTTGCAAATAAAACCTCCTGTGTGTCTTTTCTGAATATCAGTATTTCCCCCAAAACTCAGATATCCCAATTCTATGTCCTCAGACATCTTAAGGTCTCAAAACTTTAATACTATTTTTGGTGTCTTTCATTCTCTTCTGGCTCAACCTCATTTCTTTATTTTATGGATCAATCAAGATTTTATGCTTTCTTTCCACTTTTCCCTTTTTTGAATCACAAAGGAAGGTTGAGAAGATTTCATTCTTAAAAAGGAGGAAGTAGAGATTACAAAATTATGCCTAATTTTCAGTTTTATTTTAATCCCTATCACACATGATCTCTTCATTATGCATACATGTTAAGTCTTTTACTTTGCATCCTCAAATTTCTTGTTTTTCTGCCTCATACTATACAACCATTGAATCGTTAACTTCCTTTTTCAGAAACAGCAAAGGAGAAAAAACAATGGCCTGTAATCACATAGTCAGGGTTTCTCTCCATAATCTGTACCTTGATTTTTTCAAGGTATCTGGTTCATTTCTCCTGAATTCACCCAAGAATTGATTTGAAATGAGAAAATCTGTATTTGCAGATACTTTAATTAAATTTGACTAAAGAGGGGAACTAAAACATTGGTTTACAAATGATATACCTTTACCTTCTTTTATGTGTTCAAATATGATGAGTAATAGTACATATTAAATAATAAAAATAAAAAATTTTCAATTTTATAGTTCTATCTGATAAGAAATAGATACAAGCAAAGAAAATATAATACATACTTAATAGCATTTACCATGATGCTAACTAGCAAAATATCAGAAATGCTTTTTCCTTTCTTCAGTAAACGTTCTGATTTTTCACCAAGGCTTGCCCGAACACTGAGCTGTGAAAATAAGCAATGAATGAATGAATAAGGGCAACTAATTTAAAACTCAGATGCTAGATATATAAAGGAAAACAAAAATCAAACTGGTCATATTTTCTGGTGAAGGTACTGATCATTGAGTGAAATTCTGGAAGCATCCAAGTATTTAATGAAAATGTACATATAGATTTTGGGAATTGTCCTTTATAGCTCTTTTCCCACAATCTGCCTTATTTTAATTGTTCTGGCATTCCTCCACATTTTTTATAATGCTTTAAATGGGGGAAGACCTGTGGCCTTTGACTGAGTTCCAGCCACTGATGTTGTGGTATCCATTGATGGATAAACTATTTAGACATGGCTCCTAAAAAAGAAGTTATTTTATTGTCCCTGGCTGAATTTCACACATTTTCAATTAAACTTTTAACTTCGGACTTCATTACTGTTTTGCTTTTATGATTCTGCTTTTTATCCTCAGTTAATTTCTCTATTTTGATCAACATTAATATTATCTATGAGAAGACTAAACTAATAAAGAAATACCATTCGCAAAAAATATTTCCCCAAAGTAATTTGTAAGTCAAAAAGTATTATATGTCAAGAGGAGATGCATATCTACTCAAAACCCTGTAAAGTTTTGTTGTCACCCACTTAGGGGGGCATGCACCAGATGTAGCTTTTGCCTTCCTGATGCAGTGTCTAATTTTCCTCCCAAGAATTATTTGCCAAAAGGCCTATTCAGACAAGTCAATTACTGAACCTTTGTGTGGATTATTGGCTATAATTCTGTGACATTACATTTTCTCTTTATTTGAATTTTGTCTCTTTTCTACTACAGAAATTTGGCTTTAGATTTTCTACACTCACAGAGGAATTTCAATACCAAAAGCAAGCTGCCAGAAGTTCCCTGCTGGCTTAGTATATTTGCAACTCAAAGCTCACCAGCTACCTCTCTTTCCGTCAGTCTTTACCCCTGAAGGCCAAGTCAAGACATACCATCTTCAAGGCAATGGTCTTCTCTCCCTACTTTTGAGCCTCAAAGCAAATGATTTCTGTCTTGGGAACTCTCTGTCACTTTATATACCTGCTTGCAAACAGGTTTGGTCAGTGTAGAATTAGATTATTTCACTAGGTATAATTATTGTATCCCTCTCTTTAGTGTTATTCTCTTTCTATTATCAGATCATAGGAAGTGGGTTTTAGCCCCTAGCTAGATTACTATTTCCTTAGGTTAAGAATATTTGTTATCAGGAGTAAACCAGGATTCCTGCTATCCCTTAATTTACATCAGTAATAACACCTAAAGCCAGAAACCTCTTTGATATGTAAGAGTTTAGTCTTCCTTTTATTCTAAGGTTAAAACACCAAAAGCTATGTGTATTTGTTCTGAAATCAAATGATGTACATTACATTCCTTTCATGTTACGACTGCCTCTCTTTTCCCTTTAAATACTCCTTTGCCTAAAATTAAATTTGTCACACTCTTGCCAGAGATGTGTTGACCCCACACATACTGCGTGTGGTATCATTATTTCATATTTCATATTCGTCCACTTCGTGCTTCCCGCCTATTCCCAGTGGGAATTTATCTGACCCACTAAGGTTTTGCTTAGGAATGCTAACATGTCCGCAGCAAAGCTTCCCCTCCCTTTATTCCACATGTCATAAACATTGTCTATAGAAGTCTTCTTTTTCTGTCTTCTATCTAGCATCCTCTTTTAATGTGCCCAGATTACTTCTTTATCATGTCTGTGATCCAGATATTCTGCCTGAAATTCTTTCCTAGCTGTAATTGGGTAGTTCTATCAGTTTTCTATCTATTACTCCCATTATCTCAAGACTGGCCCCATTTAATACAGCAGCTTTTCTTACATTCCGTGGCCTGTGTTTTTGTACTTCTTATTTAGTTTTTAAACATCATTATTAGTGAATGAATCATGTATTCATTTAGTTATATGCTTACATTTATTATAAAACTCCCTCTACCTGAATATAGACTCCAAAGAAATGTCTACTCTGTTCACAGATCTATTCCAAATAAGAATACTCATGTATCACATAAAATGTTTTAGTAAACATATATTATAGTGGTTTTAACATTCTATTGCCTTTTTGTCTTCTTTTGCTGTATTTTTCTAACTAAAATGATTATTATATGCGCAGATGATATTGTGTTATAATTGTCTGTAGAAGTTTGTGCCTCCATGAAAAAATGCTCCTCATCACTGATCATCAGGGAGATGCAAATCAAAACAACGATGAGATACCATCTCACACCACAGAGATTGGCACACATCACAAAGAATGAGAACTATCAGTGCTGGCAGGGATGTGGAGAGAAAGGAATTCTTATCCACTGCTTGCGGGAATGCTGTCTAGTCTAACTTCTATGGAAAGTGATATGGAGATTCCTCTAGAAACTGGAAATTGAGCTCCCATTCGACCCAGCTATTCCACTCCTAGGGATATACCCTAGGAACACAAGAATACAATACAAAAACTTCTTCACACCTATATTTATTGCAGCACTATTCACAATAGCCAAGCTCTGGAAACAACCAAGATGCCCTTCAACAGACAAATGGCTAAAGAAACTGTGGTACATATACACTATGGAATATTATACAGCTGTCAGGAGAAATGAAGTAAGTCATGAAATTTTCCTATGCATGGATGTACATGGAGCCTATCATGCTGAGTGAAATAAGTCAGAGGGAGATAGGGAGAGAGAGACGCAGAATAGTCTCACTCATCTATGGGTTTTAAGAAAAATAAAAGTCATTTTTGCAACAATTCTCAGAGACAATAAGAGGAGGGCTGGAACTTCCAGCTCACTTCATGAAACTCACCACAAAAAGTAGTGAGTGCAGTTATAGAAATAACTACATTGAGAAATACCATAATCATGTGAATGAATGAGGGAATGGAAAGCCTGTCTGGAGTACAGGTGGGGGTGGGTGGGATAGAGGGAGATTTGGGACACTGTTGGTGGGAATGTTGCACTGGTGAAGGAAGTGTTCTTTACATGACTGAAACCTAATCACAATCATATTTGTAATTAAGATGTTTAAATAAAGAAAAAATGATATAAAAAAAAAGAGATTTGAACCTCAATAGACATAAAATGCACACTATGATTTATGTGTGTCTAAAGTCACTAAATTAATGTAAGACTATTCTGGAACAATGCACAATGAAAGATTGTCTAAAAACACATTTATCAGAAACTTTTACATTGTCATCCATAACTGATCAACAACGTCATGAATAGATGTCTTCTGAATTAAATATAAAATAAAACTTAAGAACTTATAACTAATAAACACAAATATGTTTATGTTAATTTATATTTCAAATACACAGAATAAAATGATAATTCACCTCGATCACTTTCTCTAACCCACTTTTTCTCCCCATTTGTTGTAAACTTTGTAACTATAAATATATACCTTTTAGTTTGAGATATATCTTCATATATATATATATATGGAGGTATATCTTCCCATAGACATTCCTATATTTTAATTTTAATGAGTTTTGAATTTTAAATATTATAAAATTTCTTTTCATTATAAAATGCACAATAAAGGTAATTAAATATAATACAAATGAAGTAAATAAAATCCTACTTGATTAATCTAGCTAATCTATTTAATAGTAAAAGTTTTTCAAACATTTATTTTAAAATTCTAAAGGCATCAGTAATACTAAGCAAAAGACTAGAAAAAGTCTTTAAAGATAGATAAAATATGTATAAAAGTCAAATTAATTGGCAAAAAAATAGATAATGCAAATTTGTATAAGTCTAAAAAATTATTCGGTATTTTTATTTAAAAAACTCGCAGTAGTTTTTACTGCTTTAGAATATCAATATTATAAAATGATCAAGATCATAAAGAACATAGAAAATTTACTTTGCTAATATAATATTTATTACTAAATTTTCTTAAATATCTTAAGAGAAATGTACATTTTTTTTGTTTGTTTGATTTTGGGCCACACCTGGCGGTGCTAAGAGGTTATTCCTGGCTATCTGCTCAGAAATAGCTTCTGGCAGGCACAGAGGACCATATGGGACATCTGGATTTGAACCAACGATCTTGGGTCCTGGATTGGCTGCTTGCAAGGCAAACACCGCTGTGCTATCTCTCCTGCCCTGAGAAATGTACATTTTTATTCTATTTGAAGGCAAGTAAAAAGCTTTAATTCATGATATATCTCAACATACTAGTAGCCAAAATAAGAGTACATACACCAGAGATGTTTTCACTTGATTGGACTTCTGTATCTTTTGGTATATTCATTCCATTCTTACCTGGTAATAGAAGGATTGTAGACAGATCAAACTTCAGCCTTTATAATTATCAACAGTATCGACATTTGGATATCTACAGTTTTGAATAAATGGGCTATGGATCTGCTATTCCTGAGACACTTAGAGTCAGGAAGTAATAGAATCCTCACCTTCATTTCACCACACCAGGAAGATCCTGGTCACACTCTGATTTGATGCTTTTGCTTCCTCCCTTCAGTGTGGCTCACTCCTAATCATTAGGTATACTGGTATACTGCATCACAATTTGTGTTTTTCTACCTTTTGCTCTCCCTTCCTCATCCTCCCTCCCCCCTGTCTCCTCCTTCCCTTCCTCCTTCCCTTCTTTTCTTCTTTCTTCTTTCTCTTCTTCCATTTCCTTCCTTTTCCTTCCTTCTTTCATTCCTTCTTTCCTTTTCCTTCCTTCTTTTTAAGCAAAAAGTTTCTTGAGAACACTAGTAAACTCTTAATGCACAACATTTTTCCTATATTATAAAGTTAGAGGTAATTAGCTTGTATTAAAGTAGAAACCAGAGGCATTTTTAGTTTGATTCTATGAAGAAAACTAGGAAATCTGAGAGCCTGTTTATAATTAATCAGACTATTGTAACAAGCTATGTCATAAATTATTAATAATAGTTTAAAAAGCCAACCCAATTACCCTGTTTAAAACAACTGCAATGAGGGAGAGCGTATGTTCTTTCAGAGGTTGGAAAAAACTCAAATACTTCGAGAGAGCTGCTTGCTAATAATTACTACACATTGTTCAGTGGTAATGACAACAATGGTGATGGCTCAGCAGGATCTGAACTCCAGGCTAGAGCATAAGGAAACCATTGCCAGCCTTCAAAACACAAGCTCAAAGTATACTTAAGGTTTAAAGTGGTTCTTATTCAATGGTTCTACAAAATAGTATCTGAAAGATTAAGGTCGAGGTCCTAGGGGGGATAACTTTGTAAGTGTGAGAATTTCACTTGCTTTGTCTAAACTGGGAATAAATTCAATCCAGAGAATCATTGGTCAGATGGGTGTGGGAGACCAGACCTTGAGCCTCCCTCAATACAGTGAGTTGAAACAGCAGCCACAATGAGAGGTGAGAAGGAACAATGAATTAACATCTCTCCACAAACCCAGGCAGAATGAAGTTGATTTACCCCAGATGTTCTGAAAACCACAACAAAACTGAGTATCTCTTTGAAGGAGCGTGAAAAAAGTTCCCTTCCAATTTTCATCTCTCCCCTAATTGAGGATAAAGTTTTGTATTTACTTTTTATTTACTTTTCTCTGCCTGACAAGTGACCACAAAGACAATTCTTCCTCTCTCTGTTATTTCCCAGAAAGCATATTTGGGCATAAGTATATGCTCTTACATAACTGTAATCTGTCTCTCTCTAGTGTAAGCAATGGGTGAAGTATTTTGATATATTACTTACTAAGCATTGTCTTATCTTCAGTTTCTAGTGATACATCTGAAACTAAGTTAGTTAAAAGTATGTTCGAAGAACTCTAAAGAGAGAAAACACAGAGAAATTTTAAGTCATATTTTAATAGCATTCTATTTCCCTCCTATTTCTATTTTTGCTTTAGGTTGTAGATAATAAAATTGTACTATTATAATGCAACATTAGTGATATATGAACTAAACAAAAATTGATAATACTGTACTTTAGAAACATCCAATCACCTGTCCCTCAAAGGACCTTCAATTTCTCTATAAATATAGCAATTGCTATTTTGAAAATATACAGGATATATACATATAAATATATATTTATATATTAAATATATATATTTAATATAAATATTTATACTTAATATATAGTTTTCAGAAAAACAACTTAAAAAGAAAGCATAAGCACTGGAAATAGTCATAAGAGAAATAATAAATAAAACACCAAACTGGCTTATCACTTCATTAACTAAAATTTATAGAATTCCACAACATTGAAGAGGTAGTCCACATTAAATAAAAACCATACAAATCTCCCCCCAGTAATTAACTTATAGTTAAATACATTTATTGTGAAACACATGCAAAAACTCTGGATAAGATTCTCTACTAATTTGTTCCAGTTAAGAAATAGCATAAGGTACGGCACAGAGTATTGGATTATAGAGTTGGGCACCCCAGTAACAGTCTAATCATCAACAAGCTATCTAACTCAAAGCCAACTCTGCTTACAGTCTTCACTATCTTCTGTACAATGAGGATAGGGAGGGATGAGGTACATCATGAGTCTCAAGGTGGGACAACACTCTCCTATTTCCTGCTTAGGAAAATTAGTGCAATAACTCTAGATAATATTGCAAATAATTTAAGATGGAATATGGATGGAAATTTGATGAAAGTGGTGCTTTTGATCATGCAGACAATAAAGAGACGATCTTCTTCCTACATTCAGCTCTTAATATTGATCTACTAGTCTAGAATAGAGGTCTGCAAACTATAGCTCTTAGACAAAATTTGATTGGCTGATTGTTTTACTCCCATTGCAGGATACTTCTATGAACCTGGGTAATAAGCCAGGCACCTCTTTTCCCTCATGCCCCCTTCAATGTCCACCTCAGCTAGTGCTCAGGGACAGCTGTGGTCTCCCCCAAAATAGGAAACTTTGCTACTGGGCACTATAGGACTCTAATGAGATTTCACTTTGGTATTGGCAAAGTTTCTCAGAACACTGCTATTCATTCCGTTCGTTTGAATTTCATCCCTTTTATGCTTCTCACCTCCTAGCACCCACTCAGATGGGTTTTTCTTTACAAGGCTATATTCAATGGTGGGCAGTGGGCACAAAGCAAAAAACATTTACTGCAAAATCACCCCACATACTGGATCTCCAACCTTGGGCAAATGAGTCTGAATCAGGGTCATGCATGAAATAATCCAGACCAGGCTGAGGGTGAAAAACTTATAGCCTGGCAATCTTCTACCTTGTATCTCCACACATCTGCCTGCCAGAACTGCCATTTTTATTGAGTACAGAGACACCACTCTCTCCCCCGGGTGTGGCAGTAAGGCCAGATAGCTCAGGCTATCCTGAGCCAGTTCTACTCAGGTTTACAAATAAGACATTCTCTGGGGTTAAATTGTAAACAAACATACAAAAGAACCAGAGATGATTTTTGTTTTAGGTGAAGTAAAGTGTAACCTAACAGTTTGCTTTTGATGTAAAATGAACACTCATGAAAAGCTGGAGTATGTATGTAGAGGGATGAAAGGAGATCAGTGATTGTAATCATGTGGATTTTACCCACAAAACTTGAAATATTTACATCTTGGAATTTTATAGAAAATCTATCAATGTCTGGCTAGCTTATCTCTTTGATTCCAACCAATTTCTAATATGTAATAGCTGAGGTAGAGAAAAGAAAACAGATCACTTGCCTGGGCATTTTTACCACTGTCTTGAGGAGCAGTTAAAATGTCCTCTTCTGATTCTTTCTCAGCTGAATGGACCATAATGGGCTTTTCTCCGAAATGATAAGCTTGGATAGCTTCTTGGACAAGAGTATCAATAGACAATACTTGAATAGAAAATTCTACGTACAAAAGACAGTTCTATTATTAGCCTTTCATTTAGGAAATCAACACTATTGTCCTGCTGATTGGATTCTACCCTATGACATTACCCTTTTGGAGCCTTTAAAAACTTTATTTTTTACTCAATCTGCTTTTTAAAATTATTGTGGCAAAATTCACATAAAATCCACTAAAATCAACTACTTTAATCATTCTAAAACATACAATTCCAATGCCGTTATATAATTTACAATGTGTTCAACAGTCACCATAATATTACTCCAGTAAATTTTAATTGCTTCCATAGGAAACCCTATACTTTTAAGCAGCCATGTCCTAGTTCCCTATTCCTCCCCATAGTAACAATGAACTTGCTTCTGTATCTAAGAATTTTCCTAGGGAAATCTGAATATAGATACCATCAATAAATTTATATGATATATGGCCTATTGTGTCTGATTTCTTTCATATATCACATATTCACTCCAGTTGCATCTAAGTCATATCTTGCACCAGTTATTTAGTTCCATTTTTGTGGCTGTACAGGTCTCTGCTGTATGTCCATTGTAGCAACATAACACATTTTCATATCTATTATTCAGATGATGAAAATTTAGATTGACTTTTTTAATTTTTGTTTTTTGGGCCACACCCGGTGATGCTCAGGGGATCCTCATGGCAATGTGCTCAGAAATCGCACTTGGCTTAGGGGACCATATGGGACACCAAGAGATAGAACCATGGTCAGTCCTAGGTTAGCACATGCAAGGAAAATGTTCCAGCCCCAAGATTGGCATTTATTACTAGTAAATTTGACCAATATGATTAGTCTTCTAGTGAATATATCTATTATTCAGATTATAAAAATTTAGATGGACATTTATTACTAGTTTATTGACCAGATTAGTCTTCTAGTGACTATTCCTATATAAATTTCATTTTGAATCCTTTTGGTAATATGCTCTAGTGCAATGATGGCTAACCTTTTTGAGCCCGAGTGCCCAAACGGCCACACAATGCCCAGTCCTCCCAATGGCCAGTTCGGCCCTGTTGCAATTGCTAGGGTTATTTGGAATTTTGTTATTTAAACTAAAGAGGAGTCATAAAACATCTTTGCATACTGCATGTGCCATTTTACATTTCCACTACCAATGCATGATATTTCCAATTTCTTTATGCTCTTTTTTGTTGTTTTTGGGGCCATACCTGGTAGCGCTCAGGGGCTATTCCTAGCTTTATGCTCACTCCTGGCAGGCTGGGGAACCATATGGGATGCTGGGGATCAAACCCGGGTCGTCCCAGGTCGGCCACATTCAAGACAAATGCCCTGTCCTGTGCTATTGCTCCAGCCCAAAAGCCTTTGTCCTTCAAGCCTTATTTCTTTATACTCTTATCTATGCTTAAAAAAATTTTTAGTCATCTTAATGGATATAAAATGGTATCTATAATTCCTTTAAACTATTTAGAGAGAAGCATTTAATATCTCATTCATTTCCTACCTATCATTTTTTGCCTGATAATGGTACAAGATGGATTATAATATTCAATGCAAATTCTAACTTTCAGAATAAACACTGGTAGGTATTACTGAATAATCTCCAATTAACCACATTATGTTTTTAATCTGTGATTGTGTTTTCAATTAAAAGAGTTTCTACAAAGAAGCTAAAAGCTTACTAAAGAGAACAAGAGAACTAAACAGATATAAATTAAAATACTTAAAAAAGTTAAGTGCATGTATTTTGTATTTATGACACATTACTTCATCAATTGGTAAAGTAAGGAAAATTTATGTGCAAAGATTGACTTGTTATTTCTCATTAAACAGGAATCATTATTATATATACAGGAAATTTCTACTTTATGACTCAATACCACTAAAAGTATGTCTTAAAATTAATTATATGATCAATACTTTACACAAAACTTTACAACGGCTTACCAATAGAACAGTTAGGAGCAGACACTCATGCACATTTTTTATGGATATAGCAAATACAAAGTAAAAAGAATATAATGGAAAAGAGAAGAGAAACAAATTCTACCTTCTTGTAGAAACTTTAGAACAGTAGTTTTTCCACTGAATGTTTTTCCCAGTAAGCACCCTTTCAATGCAAATGAAGGTAAATTAGATGTTTCTGATTCAACTTTAGAAGGAAAAGATTTGTCAATTAGCCTGTGAATGATATGACCCAATATAGAGTTGTTGGAGGCTGGTATGTTATCAGCCATCTCTCCTTCTATAGTCCATTCTCCATGAAAGTTCTGAAAAACAACAACAATGAATATTCTTAAAAGTGAGATAAGTATATTTCCAGGCTGGAGCAATAACACTGCAGTAAGGCGTTTGCCTTGCACATGGCCAACACGGGACAGATCTGGTTCTAATCCTGACATCTTATACAGTCCCCCAAGCCTGCTAGGAGTGACTTCTGAGCACAAAGCCAGGAGTAACTCCAGAACACCACTGGGTGTGACCCAAAACCCAAACCACCCCAAAAGTGAAATATTTCTTAAAAGTGAAATATTAATAAAGTTAAAATTAAAAATAAATATGAAAAACAAAAACATGTAAAAGCTTTAAATAACCTATATAAGATATAATATGAATATTAATTTTCTATTAGAAAGCAGAGAAAATGAACTACCAACATTAAGTCAAATAAATATTCAAATAATATTTTATAGTTATATGTCTTCTTTCAGTAAGTATCTATCGATCTCTTCTTTTTCTTTTTCTTTACACACTGTGATTTACAAAGTTGTTCATAATAGTGTTGTTTTGGGCATACAATGTTTCAACACAACTCCCACCATCAGTGTCCCTGTTTTTACATCAATATTGCCAGGTTATTTTTCACCCACCAGCCTGCCTCCTTGGCATGTTTATAAAAAATTTATTTCATATTACTTTCAAAAAATGTAGTAGAATTATTAGAAAATAAGTCAGTAAAAGTCAATTTGTGATGACTGATTGCTAAGTGGTTTTAACCAATATCAATAAGACATTATTTCATTATTGAAAATGTATAAAATCTCTTAGCAAGTTAGGAATAAACATACCTTCCTTATTTTAGTAGAGGGCAACCATAGTGAGAGCCATACTCAAAGACACATATTTGGGAACTTTGTCTTTAGAGAAGCTTTTTTAATGCTTCTTTTTTATATTAATAATTTTTATTTTGACCAAAGTGGATTACAAATCATTCACAGTAGTATTTCAGGTACATTGAATCAGGAGCATTCCCACAACCAATGTTGTCCTCTCTCTACCCCTGTTCCCAGCCTGCATCCCATATGGACCCTCCTTTGCCTCCTGGGCTGCTAATACAAGTGGTCCCTTCTGTGTCTAGCCTGTTGTAGATTGGGTATAGTTTCTGTTATAGTTGGCTTTGGATTTGGTGTTCAAGTCTGATCATTTTTTATTTCTACTCAATGTTCATACAACTGTTTGGTCTTGGTGCCCTCCATTATTTCCCCCTCAATTTGTGAGGCAGAGCAAGATGGTTCACGTTATGCATTTCTGTTTGAAAGTAAGAGAGAAAAAAAAAAGAAAAGAAAAAAGGGGAGGCAAAAATTCAAACAAGCAAAACATGAGAGGCATCCTTCTAGAGAAGGACTCTTTTAATGCTTCTTGTAAAACTGGTTTCAATGCTATTAATTCCCTAAACTGTTGTCTGTCCATGGAGCTCTCTGTATTAGTCTTCAAATCTTAATAATAATCTAGCAGGACAGAGTATTTTTGGTGAGGTATTCATTTCACTGAGTTTTTCTTCTTTTTTTTTCAATAATACTTTATTTAAACACCTTGGTTACAAACATGATTGTGGTTGGGTTTCAGTCATATAAGAGGACACCCCCCCATCACCAGTGCAACATTCCCATCACCAATGTCCCAAATAACCCTTCTCCCCACCCCATCCCCGTCTGTACTCTAGACAGGCTTTCTATTTCCCCTCATACATTCTCATTGTTAGGATAGTTCGCAATGTAGTTATTTCTCTAACTAAACTCATCACTCTTTGTGGTGAGGTTCATGAAGTGGGCTGTAACTTCCAGCCCTCCTCTCTTTTGTCTCCATAAACTTCTGGCTTAGAGAGTTTCATTTGATAAATATACTGTATATATTATGGGTTTTTCTTGGTATGTAAATTCCTTTTTTGGTCTTTCTACTCTCAGTATTCTGTCTCTATCTTTGGCTTTTGTCTTGATACATAACAATAATAAACAGAGAAGTGGTAGTATCTCTATTTCTGTCTAATGGAGAACATTTGAATTCAGCTTTCATCCCAGCCAGAAAGGCATGCTTCCTCATCAAGGGATCAGAATTAAGCTCTCCTTCCCTCTATAACTTTGTGGTTAGAATGTGGTCAAGCACAATGGGATAGAATGCTGAGTGTGAGAACGGAATCCTTATGTTATAGAAAGAATTAAAGTCTGATAAGTGTCAATAAGCAAATCAAGGATATGGAAAAACACATCTTACTTTAAAACTATGATTGATAAAATGCCTAATAAACCAAGTCAAGCTAAACATCTCATACCTGATAGAAAACAACAACTGGATAATGAGGTAAATTTAGGGCAGAATTAACTTGACTTAAAGAGAGTCACTAATATATTAACAAAGACATTTTTTTACAAGATTGCCATTTTATATAGTTTAGTGTATATAATTAGGAAGAAATATGTAATTAACAAGTAATAATTTTATAAGAT
This sequence comes from Suncus etruscus, assembly GCF_024139225.1. Classification (NCBI taxonomy): domain Eukaryota; kingdom Metazoa; phylum Chordata; class Mammalia; order Eulipotyphla; family Soricidae; genus Suncus; species Suncus etruscus. The sequence goes on from NC_064849.1 coordinate 96,747,056, forward strand.
AATATAAGTTTATTAGTTCTTAAGATACTGTTATAGATATCTACCTTAGTGGGCATTATCATCACAAAGTAAAATCTTCTGATTCAACACAATACTTCTAACTAGATGTGCATCATGATAACATTTTATTAATGTAAATTTTATGCATATTATGAAGAATTAATTAATTTTTATGACCTGTATAAATACCATAATTACACATTTTTAAAATTATAATTATGGGGCCGGAGAGATAGCATGGAGTTAAGGAGTTTGCCTTGCATACAGAAGGACAGTGGTGGCTGGAGAGATAGCATGGAGGTAAAGGGTTTGCCTTGCATGCAGAAGGTCAGTGGTTCAAATCCCAGCATCCTATATGGTCTCCCGAGCCTGCCAGGAGTGATTTCTGAGTGTAGAGTCAGGAATAACCCCTGAGCGCTGCCCGGTGTGACCCCAAAACCAATATATATATATATATATAACTGTAATATTATATATATAATTATAATATTTGTGACTCACCAAAACCAAGGGGTGATAACCTCTATAAACAAATTATTAGTTATTCAATTACTGATGAGATCATGGAATTATAACCATGAATAACCTTTGCCTTGGCTAAAAGCAACAACCAGTTCACTAGCACTGTTCTCATTAACTGACCTAGACTGCTGCTCCAGAAAATGAATTCTAAGTTCCTAAGACCACAAGACCTCTTCTACTATTTTTGCAGATCATGTTACTTTTTTGTATCATCTTTGAGGTACTTTATGATTACCTAGACTTCAATTTTAGGTCTGTCATAAGCTTCTTACTACGTCATGCCTTCATCTTACTTCCTATGTCAGCATTCTTGGTCTCTGCGACTGACTTGACTAAAGGCATTTTGAGCATCTAGCTAAAAACTATGTATTTGAGTGGAGGAAGCATTACATTGGTGGTGGGAATGCCCTTCATTCATTGTCACTATGTACCGTAAACAATGCGATGTAATGCACATCAGTCACAATAAAAATTAAAAACAAAACAAACCAAAAAAGACTGTATTTGAATATAGACTGAAATACATATTCCAGGGCCAAGGCTATAAACATCCATGTGTTATTCCCAAGTTCTTTCCAAGAATATAAAAATTGTTCAAGTAGTTAAATGCTGCTGCTGGTGATACTACCTGGTTTTCTCAAAAGATTCTAAGATTTTGAGAACCTCAAAAAATTCTCAAAAGATAACTTAGAGGCTTAGTTATCTATCTACAATTACCCTTGGACTGAAGTAAAATACCTTGTTTTTATTTCTTACCACCTATAAAGTTAAAAATTGAGTGTGTAGAGCTTCCTCATCTACCCTTTTAAAGAGGAAGACATGGTTCATGTGGATCAATCTAGACAGACAGAACCTGGATCCACATAAGACTGATACCACCTGACCCAGAGTTAATAACAAGGAAAGGGTCTGTTCAGTTGGTAATAAGTGAAAATTTGTATACCATGTATGAAATTAGCTAATAGAAGCCACAATTCCTGGTATGATTCTGAGAAAATTCCATTAAATTAGTTTCATCCTTTTTATAGGGAGGGTGAATTTTGGGGCCATAGCCAGTGGTATTCAAGAGCTACTCCTGCCTTATGATCAGGGATCACAGCTGGTGGTGCTTAAGTAGCCATGTAGGATGCCAAAGACTGAACTGGTATTAAAAACAGGCAAGGCAAGCACTTTACCCCCTGTATTATCTCTCAGGCCCACAGTGCATCCTTTTCATGGCAGCAAAAACATCTTTATTAAAATATGATTCATTACAATTTTTAACTGGGAACTTTGTAAAAATTCTGGTAGGGATTTTAAGTTTTCTGTAGGAGCCAATGTTAGTCTGATAAATGTGTCCGAAGGTCTGACTCTGCCTAGCTGTATGTTATCTTGTTAATTTAATCTTTTTCTAACTGGATATTTGTGTTCAGTCTTCCAAATTGGGTTGACCCAACCATATACACATAGCTGTCACAAAAAAAAACAAAAACAAAACCCTACAAATACCAGCTCTATGGCCACTGACTAGGAGACCTCGTTGTTCTAAAAAGTGTTCTAAGTCATTGTTCTAAAAAGTGTTCTTTTTCTAGTTCTGCCTAACCTCCAAGCTGTTAGTTGTTTTTCTTTTTTAGTCTGGTTTTTACCCAATCTTAGTTTTAAACACTGGACCTCTGAAAGGATTTGGCTTGAACCTACTTCTAACCCTTTTGTTTCTTTTTGAGTAAGCAAAGTAAATAAATCTTGACTGAGTTCTAGTTCTAAGAATTCAAATGCTGGCGCTAGGTCTTCTGGCTAATTTTTTTCTGGGTCAGTTCTGTCCTGTACAAAGAGAAATAAAAACCATAAAAGCACATCATTACTAAGACTGCACGTGAAGTCTACCAGTAATAGTCTAATAAGTGTATTTAGGGACTATGACAATCAAAAATATAATATTTCAACGGAAACTTCTAAGCTATACCTTGTAAGCCTTCAGTGTGTCTGTTTTATTTTGCCTTCCCTGAATTTCTTTACTCCAGCTACTAAAAATTCCACCAACCAACAAACGACCCAAGGGAATATAAAGAAACCATCTAATCTTGTGAAAATGCTAAATCAACCTAGTATTCTCAAGGGAAATAGAAAATGTGGTTGATTATGTCGACTTATAGGGATTTCATATCATTTAACATGGTAACCCTATGGGGGTTTTGACTAATGTAAGGGAATGTGTTTAATGGGTAGGTTAAATGGAAGGAATGAGGATTGCCTTTTTGGCACCTTCAGTCAGGAGGAAGAGAGGAGAGAGCAGATAGCCAAAGTACAATTGATTTTTAACTTGTAATACAGCAGCTGTCCTGGAATGGCACAATCTATGGAAGAGTCCCATGTTCAAATTGGTCTCTGAATAAGTTAAAAAGATTGGCTGGGGCTGCTGAGAGATCGTGACAGTCTTTTTCTACATCACCAATATTGTGAGCCACACTTGCCTTCCTACCAAACAATCTGGCCACTAGAGATTACAGAGGAACCAGGAGTGTGGACATGACATTTTAACTGACATTGGCAAGGTTAGTGAATGTCCAAAGAGAAGAGAACTCAACTTGGGGGCACATATATCTATAAAAAGTGCAAATGAAGACATCAGATGAAGGAAAGGCTTCCCGTCTTCCCCACATCCACCACCATCAACTTTACTTTAAATAACGCATTGTAATTCTGTGTGGTTGTCTGGAATTCCAGGGTCTAATTGCTTGATAATGCTGTTTCTGCCACCTCCTAAAGAGAGACAAATGTTATTTATGAAGAAATAATTCCTGGACTACATAGCTCCCTCATTTTGTAACAAATTTTAACAGGAAGGTGATGACTTAGAAATAATGTTATGAGTAAGATTTAAAAAAATCAGCCGTCGCATACTAAAGCCAACAAAAATGGATTTTATGCCATTTTCTAGGTGCAACATCTAAAATATTTAAAAAGTTTAAGAAGAATTTATTAAAAAATTATAGCTTATTATAACAAAATTGTAAAACTCTATGCTGAAAAAAGAATAATCAGTCCTTAAGGATGGCGGGGAGAGCGCACATAAAGTCTATGGAGAAAAGGTATAAAGGGTAGGGCACTTATTAGCCTGGCACATAACTGACACGTGTTCAAATTCCAGCACCCTATAAAGGTCCCCTGAGCCCACCAGGATTGATCACTGAATGCAAAGCTAGGAGTATAGACTGAATAGCTTTGGGTATGACCCCAAAACCAAAGTCTGCTAACAATATAATTTTTTTTTTGCTGGTGGAAATTTTTATTAGTACAATCCTTGTGAAGAAAAATTTGGTGACAACTTGTAAAAAATCACAAATGCAAATAGACTTTGACTCAGTGATACCAGTTCTGGAAGTATATCTCACAGACACATTTGCAGGACAAGTACAAATTGTTACACCTACAAGGCTTCTTTCTACAGCTTTGTAACAGCAAAAGACTGTTAAAGGTCCAGTTTGTAAGGAGGGGCACTGGATGTGGAAGGAAAAAAGGTCCAGTTTGTAAATAAGCGCCTGAAAATTATCACATACTTATTCAATGAAATGAGTGGGAGGGAACAATGACACCAAATGACAGTGGAGTGGAAGATTTCTGAGAGAGTTGTTTGTCAATACTGAGTTGATGGGTGTGGTAATGATGTAGAAGAAAAGGGAGAAATAAACAATGCTTCTTCAGTGTAGAGTGCCAAACTTTTCTGAACTATGAATAGGTCATGAAGACCACAAACCCAAAATTCTTGAATAAGTTGTTTTGAAGGTGACAGGAATGAAGAAGATTTGGGTTCAGTAAGTCATGCTGCAAGCTGTTTCTAGTAATGGCTTACAACACCATGGCTCTTTCCATCACATTGACTGAGCATGAGGTCACAAGGTTAGCAGCCCTGAGGGGTGCTGACAGCATACTTTTACAAGGGGTCATGTTGTCTGAACTATTTGCTCAGAAGAATAAAACATAAAGGTCTTATTAATTTGCTGAGTCTGTAATCATCACATATAAAATTTTGACAAGTAATTTCTAAGTTACAAATATAATTGAAGGATTAAAATACTGAACAAATTTTACCTATGATAAATATGGAGAATACTTCTCATTAGCTCAGCCAGAAGGTGTAATACTGACTCTTGGGGAATAATATTTAAAGCAGATATTTATTTTATAGGGTACTACATTTATTTTATACAAATGAAGAACGATCAATGAATTCCTGAAGAGAAATCAGTAAGTTCCTAAGAAAACATTAGTTTTAATAATAAGGAATAGCAATATGACAAATTATGGTATTTCCTACTGCTTATGATATGTTTTTCGTTATCCAGTAAAATAAAATGACAAAATATATAAATGCATAGAAAAATTCCTAATGTCAATCATAAAACAGCAAAATCTATAAACAAGATAATGTGAAAGCTTACAATTTTTTGCAAAAGAAATGTACCAGATGCTTCAGGATGTGGGTAAGACAAGCATGTTTCTGTGGTAATGATTTCCCAAACAAGAGAAAAGTTAGACAAATCTTTGCAAAGATGCAGGCTAGCAGATCTCCTGATTTATGACTGCATCAAGAATAGAGAAGATAGAGCTGTTTAAGAAATAACAACTTAGAAACAAATACCCCATTAATCAGCAAAAACTGCCAAACAAAATGACTTTTTGATCTGCAATGGAAATTCTAGCACATAATCTGATACTGTCAAAGCATTTTGCTATGAAGCATGATTTTTTTTAGGTTGACATATTGGATCTAGTACGTACTATAACACTGCATAATGAATCTGTACATCTTTTAATGTTCTAGTAATCTCTGAGTATATAATCTTTTAAGTGATAGAAACATGTTTGTTCAATTGAAATAAGGTATGCATTTAACTTTTCATTTAATTAAATCATATTTTACCTTATTTTTCGGCCTTTTAATATTTGTGTTATTTACATATTTCACAGACATTTATTCATTTTGTATTGCTTTATTTGGGGGGGCAATTTTGACACTGCTCAGGACTTACTCTTGGTTCTGCATTCTGAGATAACTCCTGACTTGGGGGGACAGTAGGTGGGATGCCAGACAAGTATTTTACCCACTATAGTATCATTCTGGACTCTGTAATTTACTCATTTTTATTGATTTATCCTTTCAACAACTATTGCTTCCTAAGTATTAGCTAACAATTAGGTTGGACTCTAATTATCTCTCCCTCATCCCATTCTTGTTGAACAATCCAAACATCTACCATTTACCCAACAGTATTAATGTGACTCTTTTCAAACTAAAGGCAAAGTAAGTTGGGTAAGAATGAAAGAGTACTAAGGGGAAAAATACCCCAAAACATGTGTACAGTTTTGCACCCAAAAGGTTATCTGGGTAATCATTTACCACCTATAAAATGTTTCACAACAACAAATTTTAAGGTAGGTAAATTATATCTATTTCTTAAATAAAAAAACTAAATATTTTAAAGACAGTGGCCACATTATTACACAACTAGCAGTTGGTTATGTTAATTTGGCATCTTTTCTACCACAAAACTCTTCTGAAAAGAAGGTATTTGCATCCAATACCTTAATCTAAATAAACTTGTGTTTGAATTATGCTATTCATAAACAACCTCCTTTTTCATTTGCATCTAAATTCAATATATATTTTAGATTAATTACTTAAGAAATACCCTTTAAAACTACTTTTAAATGATCCCTCCTTATTTAACCCTCTTTACCCTCAGTTCTTAATTCATTAGGTATCAAAACCGACCTCCTGCCCCAATAAACCACCACCACGCTCCCAAAGTGAAAGGACACACTCTCAGTCCCAAATCTCAAGACGCAGAAAGAAACTACAACCAACACTCCTGTTGACTCATACTATGTGGCCCTTCTCCTCACCCCCACACCAAATGTGGACTGTTGCATGCCACCAGACTCAGCTCTAGAAGGACCCCCAGCTCAAGGACACTACCTGATCCCTTACTGCTATAAGTCATTTCTCAAACTCAACAGGACCACAGTGTGGGATGAAAATGTGCCCAAGAATATCTAAAAAGACTTAATGTGGATGTCTATATTTCATCTGTATGGGTTTTTTTTTTGGTTTTTCAGGCCACATGCATTTGATGCTCAGGGGTTACTCCTGGCTAAGTGTTCAGAAATTGCCCCTGGTTTGGGGGGACCATATGGGACACCGGGGTATCAAATCGTGGTCCTTCCTTGGCTAGTGCTTGCAAGGCAGACACCTTACCTCTAGCGCCACCTCACCGGCCCCTCATCTGTATGTTTAATAACTATGTAATAATACCTCCTAGTCAGCTTCGTTTACCACTTATTCTCTTTAACTACATTTTTTTCAAATTTATTTTTATTTATTTCTTATATATATATGTATATATGTATATATATATATATATATTTTTTTTTTTCCTTAACTTCACCTGCTTTGGTTCTGCTTGACACAAAAACCTACAAGAAAAAGTCTTGCCTGGGATAAAAGCTCAGGTCAAAACCAAGGAACAGAGATTGTGTAGTTTGTAATTCTTACCCCCAAATGCACCAGCAATATAATATGGCACCATCCCCTTTTGCATAGACACTCTAAAAAGGGGAAAATCCTATGCACAGAAACAAGCTCTTATTTACCAGCGATAAGAACCCATACATTTTATAATACACGGGGACCTCCTACCCTAAGTCGGGTCTTGTGGAGCCAACTTAGACTCCATGTGATTTGACAGCAATCGTCCAATCCAGAACCCCGGATACTAGACATAAAACCAACACAGTTCCCAGCAACAGCACCAGGAACCAAACTGCTCCCTGAGAAATTCTTAATACTGCTCTTGCGCCAACTTGCACCAGTTTTGATATGACATCCTGACATGAGGAAATGGCAACAATTTGATTTAAGAAAGGGTTGTCCTAGCTCGTCACCTATTGGTCTGATTAAATCAGAAGACATGTCATCCTTTCCTCTGTGCAAAAACCAAGATCACTACCTACAGAAGACTGACTTTGACAAACATGACTGGTCAGAACCTATCGTGGGACCAATAAGAAAGTCCTAGCCTAGGCTTTGGCCTAGGATTCAAAAACCAAGATCTCTAATTCCAGAGGTTTGACTGTGACAATTGCAACTGAGGAGAACTTCTGGAACCATAATGAAAAACTCTACCCTAGGCATTGTCCTAGAATCTGAGCAAAAACAAAGACCACTAATTACAAAAGACTGATTACAACAGTGATGAAACAGAACTTCTAGAATTGTAAAGAAAGACTATCTAGACTTCTTCCTATGACCTATGCAAATAACAAGATCTCTAGTTACAGAGGTCTGATGCTATCATCCACAATGAGCAGAAAGTTTCCTGGCACCATAAAAAGATTTTGGGGTGTGAAAATCAGCATATATGGAGCCTGTGGTAGTTCCCATGGCAGTATCTCTTAGGCCAAGGGACTTCCCTGTCTAATTTCCCCAATACTTACTATGCCTGTGGAAAAAAAAAAGGCACAAAGCCTTGTCACACCATATTTTCTTTTCTTCTCTTTTCTATTTTTTCTTCTTTTTCTTCTTTCATTTTTTTAAAATTTACTTTTGTTTTGTGGTTATTATATGATGATGATTGTTTTTAGTAGCTGGGTGTCTTTTTTTCTTTTTTTTTTTTTGGTAGATGCTGATTTTTTTCTCTTTATTTTTTGTTTGTTTGTTTTTTCCTTTTTCCCTTTCTTCTTTTAAATCAATATTTATAAACTCTAGAAGGAATTCTCCCAGTTTGTTTTTTTTTGTCTGTGCTGTTTTGTTTTCCAACAGAACCACATAACATGAATCATCTTTTTTTGGGGGGGCCACACCCATTGGATGCTCAGAGGTTACTCCTGGCTAAGCACTCAGAAATTGCCCCTGGCTTGGGGGACCATATGGGACGCCAGGGGATAGAACCGGGGTCCTCCTTGACTAGCGCTTGCAAGGCAGACATCTTACCTCTAGCGCCACCTCTCTGGCCCCACATGTTCTGCCTCATGAATTGAGGGGGGGGGGAAAATGGAAGGTACCAAGATCAAACAGTCATATAAACATTGAGTAGAGATAATAAATGATCAGACTCAAACACTTAACCCAAAGTCAATGTCAAGAGAATCAATATCCAATCTACAATAAGCCGTACATATAGAGAAGCAGTTAACACTAGCAGACTGGGGAATGGAGGAGCAAGAGAGGGAGATATGGGATGCATGCTGAGAATAGGGGTAGAGGGAGGACAACACTGGTGGTGGGAATGGCCCTGATATATTGTCACCATGTACCTTAAATATTACTGTTACTGTGAAAGATTTGTAATTCACTTTGGTCACAATAAAAATTCTTTTTAAAAAAGTACTTTTAAATGTAGACAGTTTACATAAAGAAAAATAAATGGGGCTGAAGCAATAGTGCAGTGGTAAGGCATTTGCCTTGCAAGAGACTGACCCAGGACAGATCGCAGTTCCATCCCTGGTGGAAATATGGTCCCCCAAGCAAGGAGTGATTTCTGAGAACATAGCCAGGAGTAACCACTGAGCGTCATTGGGTGTGGCCCCAAAACAAAAACAAACAAATAAAAAACATAAATGAGTATGTTAGAGCATTAAAAAAATATCCAAATCTCTCTGCCCTATCAATGCAATTTGATGGGTTATTTTCAGACTACTTTGTTTAATATTCCTGGAAACAGATAATAAAAGACAAAAATTATGTTATGCAATTTAAAAATACATAACAAGAGGGGACAGAAAAATACATAACAAGTATACACAATAAACCAAGGGAAAATATAGGCACAAAAACTTTTTATAAAAATACGAATAAAATTAAATATCACAAATTAATGTTGACAAGAAACATTTATTAAGTTGCATGCTCTCTTTAGACTCTATCATTATACCTTATAGTCATCAAAATCATTTTGGTCCAATAAGTCCCTTTTCTCTAGTTCTACTAGTTGATCTCCAGTGATTTTAGCTGGCAGAGTGTTAATAGAAGCTTGCTCGTATATGGGTTTTCCATTAAAGAATAGCTCCTTCCAATCATTCATCATCTTAGCTGGAATCAAACTATAAAATATAAATCAATAATTCATTGATGAGTGTAAATATATACATTACTTAATATAATTAACTGATATTACTTAAATAATTATTAATAGTATATGTAATACATAAAATATAAAAATATTCATTAGAGGGACTGAAACAATAGTACAGTGGGTAGAGTGTTTGCTTTGCATGCGGTTGACTCTGGACTGACCTAAGTTCAATGCCTGGCAGCCCATATCGTCCCCAAGCCTGCCAGGAGTGATTTCTGAACACACAGCAGCAGTAACCCCTGAGCACCACCAGAATGGCCCCCCAAAAGAAACCCAAAAATATACATTAGACCTTAGCCTTTTTATGTTTATATTAATAATCTTCCAGTATCTGCTGTCTGAAGTCAGAGATTCCAATCTTGCTCTTATATTTTTAAAACTAGAAAGATGGTTGGAATTTAGTTGGTCTGAATGAATCTTAAAACCATCTTCCAATGTTTAGCAATTTTATAACATGGGCATTAACAGATCTATCTAAAAATATTGAATGTCATCATAAAACTTAGATTCTTTGATGACCAGATGTGACAGAAATTGATTGTGCTACCTTAAGAAGTAACATAAATTCTCTGGTCTCTGGGTTTTTCTAAGCACAATAGAGAGTGATCAGTTTCCAGGTCCCTTTTAAAAAGACAGTTGGTTTACATGTACATATAATATTTAACAGAAAAAAACCATATGTGGATATCTATTGTCACTTCATACCTTGTAAACTAACACTATTTTTCAGGTTTTTTATAGTAGGGTCTGATGAGAAACTTGGAGGCAGTCAAGTTGCAAGAGTAATAAAATGGGAAAACACATTTCATGTGATTTTTCATTCAAAACATTTTTATATAACCTACATGTTCTCTATATTACGTTTTAGAATGCAATTTATATAGTAATAGAGGACACATTACTATATACTTCTGTGCAATACTACAATAATCAAATCAAATATAGACATTTAGAATGTCCTAGTATAACTTAGACTCTGTAAGTTGAATTTTAAGGCATCTATTTGGCATAGAAATTGTGGACTATATGGACTATAAAGAAGGCTCTCAGATGGCTGTAGAAAAGTTGATTACCACTCACTTAACTACTTTGGTTCCCAGCCTATCTGTACTACTGAAACTGTCTCCACAAATGTTCTCAACAAAAGCCAATAGAATTGACATTTGAGGAATCCTTTACCAAATCTTTCTCCCAGACTATTCCAAGACTGGGTGAAGAGGCTCAGTGGTGCTCTTGATATGAAATTGCAGAGCTTTGTCCTCCTGTTATCATGCCATATGCCTCTTTCTGCTTCTCTTCTTCACTGAATCTGATCATCAGCTACATTTATTTAAGGTCCCACCCTATACTCATCTAAAGAAAGTGAATCTGCAATGCCTAATTCCAATTAAGGTAGCATTCAAAAACATATTTCTGTAAGGGATCTGCACAACTCAAACACATTATGGCATTTCAATATTGTCTTCCTACTTTTGATTCCAGTTCCTCTTGGTTTTGGTATGGGTGGTTGATCAGTAGTTAAACTATAATTTATACCTTTTCATACTATGTTGCAAGACTCTGGATCTTGCATCTGCCTTAGCTGCTTTTCCAACAATGTAGCCAAGGAGATCAATGACAGTATTATTTTATTGACAAATTTATATGGAAGGTCCCACTTAGCCTTTTTACCTTTCCAAGGAAAGTGATTCTTGCTATTCATGAGAGGAGAGAGCAATACTACTTCCTCTGCTCTGATCTCCACAAATGACCTTGCTGCTGCTGGGCCATTGTGAGCATCTTCTCTCCCTAAGCAGGACTTCCTCCTCACACACACCTCTGCGAAGAGGAAGGTGTCCAATTTGTGCTAGCTGTGGAGGAAATCTATGCTTTCTATTGTCTTCTCAGGCACCATCCCATGGGTATATTGAGTTCTCATTACAGCCCCATAAAGGCGATAGGCTGGACATCCTTCTGACCTTTGCTGGAGAGAAGTAAGGCTATCTTTATTATGTAGTATTTCAATAAGAACTGTGATTCTTTTTCAAAAGCTTCCTAGTTTTTTCAACTTCCTAGCTATTTTTTTCTCTATAGGCACTTCTGTTGCTTGAACAGTCAGCTCCTGTTGCTTTATATTCTACCTTTGATCTTTTGTTTTATTTTTTAATTCTATTTTTACTAATTTATTTTCCCCTTTTGGGGGGAAGGTGTTTTGGGGTCACATTTGGAAATGCTCAGGGGTTACTTCTAGCTCTGAACTCAAGAATTACTCCTGTCAGTGCTTAGGGCAATCATATGGGATGCCAGAAACAGAACCCAGGTTGGCCACATACAAGGCAGGCACGATATCTGCTGTAGTATCTCACCAGCCCCTATTTGTTGTTGTTTTGTTTTTGGGTCAAACCCGGCGGTGCTCAGGGATTACTCATGGCTTTGTGCTCAGAAATAATTCCTGGCAGGCACTGGGAACCATATGGGATTCTGGGATTCGTATCAACATCGGTCCTGGGTGTACTATCTCTCCGGCCCTTCCAGCCCCCATTTTTAACCTTTGACTCCTACTACTATCCTCTGGAATTTTATTTATTTTTTATCATAATTTTTTCACTTGTTTATTCTAACACTTTAAAGGTTTAGCTTCTTATAAATAGACAAGAGTAAGAGAAGTGTAACTAGAGTAGAGAAAGTTCTACTAGGACAATGGTAGTTAAAATAGATTGCTCTGCACAAGAACTCAGCACTGAAAGTAGAGAAACTAACAGGCAAGGCACCCCTCTATTAACAGTGCAAACCACAGTATCAAAAAGAAAAGAGGAGAGAGAGAAAAAGAGAGAAAGGCAAACTGCCTACCATAGAAATAGGGAGGGAAACAGGAGACATCAGAACCTGAAAGGGTGCACTTGTGAAGGATGATGTACATTGTCTGACTGAAACCCAACAATAAACAATTTTGTAACCCTGAGGCTTAAATAAATAAATTTAAAAAAAGAATAATTTTATCCTCATAATTTTTGAACTTCAAATATGTATTATATAACTCAGTCCTAAACTATATTTCCTCCCAGCTGGGGAGTTTTTTTTTAATTTTTTAATCTACTTCCCAATAAGTATTTCTATTTCTAAAACATAAACAAAAAATGCATTACATTAAAATGTAATTTAAAATATTTGTTCCTTAGTTTTCTTAATTTTTTTTAGAATTTTTTCTTAAAACCTTGTACCTTGTTCACTTTATTTCAAAAATATGCTCATCCTTAAATTATTTCACTTACTAATTCTTTATATGGCAGTATATCAGAAACATGGCAATGTGTAGGAACTATGGAAAAAGTATTAGGTACAAGATGATAGAATACTCTCAATTTTTGTATGATTGCATTTCTAATTTGTCAATCCTAATTTGCATTTGCTAATCATTAAATCTATTTAATATTAAATCTAGTTAACACATAGATTTAAATTAGCAAATTTGCATTTAATTAATAAATTTAATTATGAGCAAATTAATCATTAAATGGTGCCATCCCTCTAGGAAGCTCCTGTTTAAATAAGTGATTATAGTTTTCCTTATCAATAGCAGAGAATTTGGATACCAAGTTTATGTATGTATGAATTTTATATATATAAACTTTGTATCCAAATATACATATATATATTATATATATGAGGTAAGTCCTAAACAAGGTAGCCAGAAATCCATTTCTTAGGTTATTATTTAAGTCTTTAAAGATATAAAAATTTTATTTCTCTATTTTCAACTTGTTTATTTTTCTTATCAACAATCATATATCTAGTATCTATAATCTTATCCTAATTCCCTGGAGCTCTTATACAATATTAATTTTAGAAACAATGCTTACTTGTTTGTCAACATTCGATAATCTGCTATTTTAGTAGACAAATCAAGTATTTGGTTCAAAATTTCAGCACACAATGCATAATGTTTTTCATAACGAGCTTGAGCTCTTTCCACTGCAATCTGATCATGAACTTCTTTCTCTCTCAGGGCTTGTTCTTCAGAATTCATCTTGGCTTGTTTTGCCAAAGCCTAAGAAGACAAAAACATTTTTAAATAACTATAATTGGGTGATAATTGAAGTAAAAATAAAGCCACTATTCTAATAGCCAAAACATCTCAAAATTTTAAAAAGTTTTTTTAAGCAAGAGGAAAATTAAACATGTATAAGCACTTTATCTTGAATATATTAAGTACAGAATATAAAGCTGAGACAATTATTAGAAATATTCCACCTCTATCTTATTTTATCACCAAAATACAGTATAGAAAAAAACTACCTAACCATGGAAACTTTAATGTGAATTAATTATATATTGCATCTTAGGTGTTGAAAAAAATCCCACCATTGGAATATTTCTATTTTTGCAGAATAAATGGGATGCTTAGTTTATCCTCATCTGTTGTTTGGTTTGCACCATGATTTTGCTTATAAAATCTTTTCTACATTCAAAGGTCATACCTAACCCAGCCAAGTGAGAGAAATGCCTACCTACTGAGAGTTCAATGAGAGATTATTGCTTTTTAAATTTTATAAAAGTAACTTGAGAAATCCTGTCATGTGCTAACAGGATCTAGATAACAGATTTGCCTCCTGTAACATAATTCAGTGAAATATCCAAAGAAGGTAATCTTGTTCCTAAGAAAAGCTCAGTTTGTGCATAGAATTCAAGGTCTAGCTAGATCTTAGGCAATGGGAAAATCTCTATGCCTTCACTTTTTCATTAGAAAGAAAAAAGATGTTGATATGCCTTATCAATTATTGAACTATTGAACCATATTTTCATAGCAAATACTTTTATTATGATATTATTCACAAAGGACTAAATGTGTGACAAGATATTACTTTAAAAGATTTATTTGGTTAGATATTATTGTTCTATTCTGCATGTTTTATTTTTGTTGGAAAAGAAACCAATTTAGGTCACCACTAAGGACCATTCTGTATTTTTGGCAGGCTCAGGAATTTGCATGAATGTACAACCCACCTCATGAAGTATGAAGTTTAGAGGAAAGAATAGTATAGGCAGAAATACGTAGATAAAAAACGAACAGAAGGAATTTATATAAAGGCCTATGACTATAATAGGTCCTAAGTCTATCTCTTATTTCTTGCCTATAAAATCCATGTGGGTGTCTAGGAAATTGGAACTAAAATTATTCAGGAAACAGCATAGAATTTCTAAAAGACATAGAGAACTTAAAACCTATGCGCACCATGACCTGTCTCCATCCCCTCCCCCAGTCTGCCTTTCCTCCTCCTTTCTAGCCTTCAACCTCCCCCCTCAGACCCCATCCTCTGTGCTGAACCCACCACAATTTCCTGTTGCATCACAGTAAACTGGGTTAGAGCCCTAAATGAGAAAAAAAAAAAAAAAAAAAAAAAAAAAACAGAAAAAGGAAGTCTGTGGGAGGTAGCAAATCTCAGTCATTCTGAGACTGGACCCTCGGAGACTCCTAGAATTGATTGTTCTCCAGCCCTCTCTGACCCTGCGCTTTTGAAGCTTCATTTGCCTTGCATGTAAAATGTAGATTAGAACAGTATCTACTTTAGCTTAATGTTACCAGTATACATAACATGTAATGAACATATCTTAATACTTGACACAAAGCAAATGCTCAAAAGTTAAGTACTTTATTTCATTATTATTTAAAAAAATTAACAAAGGAATTTCGTTAACAAAGGAATTTGGGATCAGCAACTACCTAATTATTCAATAGATATCCAGTTGCTTTAAATGGAAGAGATGAACATTTTTAATCTAAGAACAAGCCCAAATAAAAACTATGGCAAAGAAATTAATTACAATATTCTTTTTCCCTCTTTCCCTCCCAAGCCCTATCATATGTCTAAAAGTATCAGGCATTGGAAAAGGTTCTGGGCAACCACGAATGCATAAAACAAGCAAGGCTCCTGCCTCCTTGGTGATTATAGGCCGTGACCTATAAAGAATCAAAGAATCATCCAAATAATTATCATCAAATAAATATCCAAATACATAATTGATACACATGGTCAACATCACTTGGGAAATGGGCTATGTAGTACAGAGCAAAGGCCTTATCTATACAAGAAAGATCAAGTACACAGGTCTCTGGAGAGGCACATGGAGAAGTGAGAGAGGGAGTGTTTCCTTGGTTACTGGGCCTTGTGAGTCAGGTCACTATCTATCTGGGTGAACATTGGAGTATAGCTTTGGATGGTTTAAAGGGAAAAAAAGACACTTTGGTACTCATGTACCCCGATTGTAGTTGTCAGTTTACATCTACTAGGAGTGGATGAAAGCAGCCAGTGCAACAGCACTAGATTGAAAGGGTTGGTGTAGACACAGACGAACATAGATAAATTGAAGAGGCTGAAGAGGCAGTTTGTAAATGAACACAGCAGTACTTCATGGTGCTTGAGGCAAGGGGTTTTGAAAGTGAAACAGTGAAACAGAACTTCAGTGGGTCTGCGTATTTTGTAATGTACCTAGTTGAATTCATGGGATGCTACTTTTTGAGAGGTGAAGATTTGTTGAGAGACTGGGTGAGAAGGATCACATATTGGGTTTTAACAAGTTGACCTGGGAGTATTTCCAAGATTCTTAATGTTTTGTTTTTGTTTTTTAATTTTTTAAATGATTCCTTATGAGAATCATAAGAGGAGATTGACCCAGGTGGACATGATAGTACAGAGTGTAGTGTGTTTGCCTTGCATGTGGCTGAAAGAACAAATAGTTCCTGGAGCCATCCAGGAGTTAACCCTGAGTGCAATTAGAAGTATACCCTGAGCATTGCGAGGTACAAACCCCAAGCAAAACAAAACCAAACAACACAAACACACACACACACACTCAGAAAACAATTGGTCATAGATTCTATGTCTCAGAGGACATGAGACACACGAATTCATTATTTGTTAATTGCACAAATTTTACCTCTATGGTTGGAAATGAGACATTACATAAGAGAAACAACATAGAGAAGAAAAGAGGCCTAGGATTAAGCATAAGGAACTCAAAAATTGAATACTTTTTACATGACAATAAGCCTTTAAAGATGGCCTAGAAAAACTGGCCCAAGATGTAGGAGAAACATGAGTTTTCCACAGTGCCTATATAGTAGAAGTCAACATAATTAATGTTAATAATGAATTTTATCAAACTTTAAAATATTAACATATTTAAGAGTACTACTAGAAGTCTCACACTACAAACATCTAAACAATGAGAATAAAAAAACCTAAAAATAATTATTTCTGAAAATTTGTCCTTTGTAAAATGAAGCAGTAAAATATTGCTGCTTTTATTCTGAAATACTGAAACAAAAATCTACTTTATAAGCTAATTTCCTTTAACTTAAAGGAGAAAGCGACAACATTTGTATTAATTAATTTAAAAACTTTGATTCAACATTTTATGGTTCATACTCATGTTCCAGGCAGGACTGTTAGAAAAGGTGGGTGGTACCTTCAACATTTCTGGAGGCAACTGTGAAATTATGCATGAGGAGTGGCAAGGAAGCAGATTCTGAAGCTTCAGGAACGGGTAATCAACCATGTGAGATGAAAGGGGTGTAATTTTTTTTCAGGTTTAGGAACTCAAAAGTGTGGTCTCTGAGATTGTAACAGGTCTGAGTGATTCAATTTTCTGAAATCAGTTTAATTCCAGATAAGAAGCAATGCACAGCAAGATCAGACCCGTCATTAATGCTTTTTTTTACAAGTCACTTATCTTGATTTGTGAAAAAATTATTACTTTCTCAAATGCGCTTAGAAAAATTAGTTTAACACAACACTTTAGGAGGTTTTGTTTGATTGTATTTTTGGCCACACCTGGCAATTCTCATAGGCTATACTTGGCTCTGCACTCAAAAATCATGGCTGGAGGTGCTCAGGGGATCATATGGGCTTCCAAGAATAGCAAGGCATCCTGGCAGGCTTGGCAGACCTTATGGCGTCCCAGGGATGGCATGTTCAAGGCAAAAGCCCTACCTGATATACTATCTCTCAACCTAAGCACAAAACTTAATGTAAACAAATGCCACTCAATTTACCTGATCAAAAAAGAGAAATGAAAATTATCCTGACAATTCATCTTCTGAAAGACACTTGAAGAGCTCAGATTCATGGGGTATGTTTCCCTGGCCTTCACATTTAGGCTAAGTACCCTTTTCTTAACTCTGGAATATGCTGCTTTCCAAGTGACATTTCTAAAATGAATAATTTTAGCAACATTTTTTTTATTTTCGTGGATTATTACAGTAGAAATCAAGAAACTAGTAAAGCATTGGCTTCTTATTTTCTGTTAGATTTTCTCTTCTACCTAGATTGCATGTGTATTTTATTACAGTGGAGATAGGTTACCTAAAATTCGTTAATTTTTATGTCTTTAATTAAATCTAGACTAATGGATTGAATAAATTTAAAATACACTCACTAATAAATAAGAAATGACCCATATAACTCATAGATAAATCTATTTGGCTACTGGATTAATATATACATGTATATACTATGTTTTAAATACTTGTACATTTTAATTTTCAGAGCTATAAAATAGCACAGACAGAATAATATCATTATGGCCAATAGCAAATCTTTCAGCAAGATCTTTGGGTGGTGTGTTTGTATATATCATTTTCAAATACAATAAATCTGAGGACCACAGATAAATGGCACTATATTAATGAGAAAGGATCAGTACAAAATATGGACCCAAGAAATCTTGGCTTTTTAATCATAAATTAAGAAATTGTTTATTAAAGATCAAATATATATTGTTAAAAGGGGGGTAGTTTGGAGGTGCTCACCCTTCCTGAGAATATTCATGTAAATAAATAGCATAAATTAAACTAATAAATTTAGTAGAGTTAAAAAATAAATTTCCTTATGCATATAGAAAAAACAATGAGCAATGACTTAAAGGAATTAAAACTAGATTATTATCAATAATTTATACTTTAAAACAATAAAATTTACATACTCAAGAAAAAAAGTGAACCAATGATGCTAAGTATAGCAAAACTGACAAGTGCAAAACGAAAGACTGTGACAAATACACAAGAACTATGGATTATTGTTCCCATGAACATATATCCTAAGGAATATACAGGAAAATGAGTTCCAGATCAGCAAAATGACCAGAAACACCTGGGCTTATATGATGATGAGCATTAAATAGTTATTCACAAAAATCAAGAGTAAAGAGATAAAATGTAGTAAGTAAATAGACTGTAATTACACCAGTTTAGTTTGTAGTAGATCAAATAGCAGAGAAATGAGGACTGGAGAGATAAAACAATGCAAGCAGCTGACCCAAGGGTACCCTAGCATCACATAAAGTCCCCAGAATCACTGTTTAGGATAGAGCCAGGAGTTAGCTTTGAGCAGTCAGATTAAAACCCAAACACCAGTCCTCCCCTGAAAAAAAAGGATCAGATAAAACAGGTTAAAAAAATAGAGCCAATGAAATTAACTTGATTAGGGGCCTGAGTTATAGCACAGCCATAGGGCATTTGCCTTGCACGTGGGCCCACCCGGGATAGACCTGGGTTCAATCCTCAGCATCCCATATGGTCCCCAAGCCTGCCAGGAACAGTTTCTGCACAAAGAGCCAGGAGTAACACCTGAGCACCACCAGGTGTGGCCCAAAAACCAAAAAGGAAAAAAAAAAAGAAAAAGAAAAAAAGAAAATAATCTAAGTACCGTATTTTCTGGCCTATAAGATGACTTTTGAAACAAAAAAAGGTAAACAGAAAATCGGGGGTTGTCTTATATGCCGAGTGTATCCCGAAAAATGTTTCAATATGCCGCTAAACGAAAATTGTCTGAATATTGCCACACAACAAATTTTCCTACTCGATCCTGCACCAATCACTGCAAGGCTGCTCGGACCGCCTCTCTAACTCAGCTAATCCAAGCAGGCTTTTGATGCATGCAAATTAGACAATGTTCTGGACCCGAATCTACATTGTAAAAAGCCTGCTCAGATTGGCCAGGGGCAGAGAGGAAGTCTATTACAGTATAACCTTTGAGCCTTTGCTTGTTGTGATTGGCTCACTGTGGTACATACAGCTGCAGCACAGGAACGCTCTGTCTCATACAGCGAATATAGGACTAAACCTATGTTTTAACTGCAAAATTAGGGGTTGTCTTATATGCCCATTCGTTTTATACACTGGAAAATACGGTGTAAGTGGCTTACAACCACAGATCTGTTACCCCTGACTTGGAGAAAAGATCAAGAGTCAATTTAGAAAGATTTTAAGAGAGATGCTTACCGCTTCTCGATCCAGAGCATCCTGGAAATCTTTAAGCCGTCGTTCCTCATATTGTTTTTCTCTGAAAATTCTGTTCTGCCATAAAATTTCCTTTTCATGCCGAACATGCATGAGCTGCACCGCAATTCTACGCTCCTGCTGGGACTGCCGCATCAGTCTGTTAATAAGCTG
Source organism: Suncus etruscus (assembly GCF_024139225.1). Taxonomy (NCBI): domain Eukaryota; kingdom Metazoa; phylum Chordata; class Mammalia; order Eulipotyphla; family Soricidae; genus Suncus; species Suncus etruscus. The sequence goes on from NC_064849.1 coordinate 96,767,117, forward strand.
CTCCTCGCGATAAGCTTCCTGAAAACATCATTGGGACAGGCAAAGATTTGTTAAGAGCTAAGATGCCTATACTTAAAGGATGCTTGAAAAGGTGCTAGTAATCACCTGTCGTCTGATTCAAACTCTACCTGGGCAAAAATCAAGCTATTATGATAAAAATTGAAGGAAGCTAGAGATTAGGTAGGATGGTTAGGGCACTTGCCTTGCACTTGGCCAGTTCAAGGTTGGATCCTTGGCACCCTATGTGGTTCTCTGAACCTCCCAGGTGTGATCCCTGAGTACAGAGCCCTGAGCACCAGTGGATGTTGCCCCCCAAAAGCAATTTCAACAAAACTTATGTATTGTTATATAGATTGGTTACTGCCTGGCAACTCACTTACTTTAAATAAATTATTACTTTCCTTAAAATCTGATAAAAAAAAATAACTTACGTAACTACTTGACAAGTTTTCTAAGCAAGGGATCTACTTCTTAATTCATTACCATGCTTTTTATAAATCTGGAATTGTGCTATATGCACACTTGACATCTAATTATCAGGACATGGGACCACTATCTAGCTGAAATCTGCAAACTGACTAGAATTCCCCCAATGGCAGCAACTCAACTCTGTGTGAGAAGAAACTAAAATCTGGTAGCATAAGTTGGAGAACAAGGATAGTGAAAATTCTGGAAAGGAGAAATGAAAATGCCATTATTGCTTATCTTAGAAAATCCAAGTGAGTGCAGCCTGAAACAAAAGCCAGGAACCAAGCTCTTGGCTGTTCAGTTTAAGAAAATACTACGGACACTGGCAAGTAAACAGTGGCACAAAGGTATAAATCTGGGAATAAGAGGTCCTGCGGAAGGTCAGTTGTTACTTAAATATCTGTGTGGCTTGAACTGGGTAGTTTTCAAGAGAGTTTTCGAGACCTATGTCTTAGGGAGTAAAATGAGGGTATTTTAGATAAATAGGTTTTGTTCCAAGTCTCATTCAAGCTCTCTCACTTTGTCTAAAAGAGACATCATGTGGAAGGAGGAGGTAATTAAAATAATCAAGGAGAAAAACTAGAGTAGTATCTGAAAACTTGGTTTTTCATTTAATATTCAATAATTCAACTATTGAGGCAAAAAATCACCTTGTTAATGATAATTTTTCTAATGACCTCTTCACTAAATTGATTTCTATATAATATTCTGATTGAGGGTTAATATCCAAACTATATAAACTAACATATCTGTTAAAAATTGAAACCTACTAAAAATAAATAAAAGCTTAAATAGAAGACCCAAAGAAGACATTCATATGCTGTTCAGTTATCAAAAGGGAAGTCAAATCAAAATAACAAAGAGATATACATCACATCAGTGAGAGTGCTTTATACCAAAAAGAGCATAAACAAGAGCAAACATACAGAAAAAAAGGAAACTAAGTTTTTTATATCATTGGTGGAAATGTAAATTAGTATAGACTCAATGCAAAGTGTTATAGAGATTCTTTTTAAAAATGGGAAAATTATATATATACGTATATATTTATATATATAGTTCAGCAATGCTACATATTGGTATATGTCTAAAGACATGAAAACACTAATACAAAGATATTTGCACTCCATCTCCAAGTATTAGTATCAAATAGCAAAAACATGTAATTGACTTAAATTTCAACTGAAAGAAGACTAGACAAAGATAATATCCCACATACATATGCCTGTTTTAATCAGTGGACTATTATTCTGCCAATTAAAGGGTATGTTAAGTATGCATTTGGAACAAAATGAATCAAAGTTTAATTGATTATGCTAAGTGAAATAATGAAATGAAAGGTAATTAGGATGGTTTATTTAGATGAAAAAAACAGTTTGCAAAGAATTGAAAAGACAAAAAACTAGACTTGGTAAAATCTGCGATGATTACCAGTTAAAATAGGAGAAAACTGGAGGAAGGGTAATCTTTTTGATGGCATGAGAACAACAAACTTGGGTGGTATGGTGGTGTCATGAATTCAATACACATCTGAAGTATTATTAAGTTACACTTCTTTACATTGTAAATGAATAATAAATCAAAATAAAAAAAGAAAAAGTTGGGGCCGGAGAGGTGGTGCTAGAGGTAAGGTGTCAGGTGTCTGCCTTGCAAGCACTAGCCAATGAAGAACCGCAGTTCGATCCTCCGGCGTCCCATATGGTCCCCCCAAGCCAGGGGCAATTTCTGAGCATTTAGCCAGAAGTAACCCCTGAGCATCAAAGAGGTGTGGCTCAAAAAAAAAAAAAAAAAAGGGGAAAAGTTCTTCCAAAACTCCATTATGAGATTAAAGGAAAATTATGTAAATTTGGCAAGTACAAGATAAAAACAGTAACACTGTGACAAATGTCAAAACTCTGAGCATGGAAATGATTAGTAGTTCAAGTAGGGACTGAAAGATAGTAGAGTGAATAAGGCCCTTGCTTTGAATTTGTTGAACCCAGGTTCAATCCTGGTACTGAATTTAGTCCATCAAGCCCTGCCAGGAGTGATTTCTGAGCCAGGAGATACTGCAGACAGTAAAACCTTGCAAAGCCAGGAAAAGCTCAGAGCACCTTCTGATGAGAACAAAATCTGAAAAATAAAACTCAACTATAATACATTAAATATTTTACTATTAATAAGACATATAGAATAGAAGAGCAAAATAATAAACAGCTTTGAAACTACACCTCCTTCATTATAAAACTTTAATTCATTATAAGTTCATTATAAATTTAAATTTTAATCAATTATTTCATTTCAAGATCCAATATAAAGGATGAGGTAGAAAGTAAAAATAGACACATGTTCTTTAGCTTATTTTTTAAGCCTTGTAATGTCATTCTGACGATACTCCCATCAAAAAGCTAGAACTCCATTCACTGACTTAAATTGATCAATAGGACCTTAATGAAAACCCCAAGAACAAAGACACAGACTAAAACACTTGGAATCTGACTTTCTTATGTGACACTGCTACTCCTAACATGAGCTTACTCTAGTCATCCTGAAACTGAATGACCAGAAACGAATGAATGGTGTGGTACTCGTCTTGCCAGGAAGACTAGATAGTTCTCATAAGCCAACCATTCCTAGATGATCCACAAGTTGACCAAAGATATGAGCCAGTCCAGCTGAGACCCACAAAAGAAAACTGCCATTGAGTCGAGCCCAAATTGCCAGTTATATCTATATATGTGTGTTTACACATATATAAAAACATAAACATTCCTAATAAATACTGTATTTATAAACATTTATATATAAGTAAATATACATATTTATGTATATAAATATATGCATACATATACATAACCTTGTTTTATTATTCTAAGTGAATTCTGTGCTTAATATAGAACAGTTTCCACATTTGGCTGTGTTTAAGCAGCAAAGAAATTTGAGATGAGATCTGGTCATTCTGACCTTTATGAAGAACAAACTGTACTAGTAAGATACATTTTGATTACTACTTTGATGATTATATGATTAAAATAAAAGATGAAAAGGAATTACTGTTGAAGGGCTGAGTCAGTGTTATATAAATGACACTTCATGAAGACAAACTATCAAAGCTACGATCCCAAAAGTAGAAAATCAACTTTTGTTCCATTGTATAGATAGTTCACATTTTATACATAGACCTTTTCTAAAAGTCTCATTGGAATATGAAAATAAAGATATTTTAGATGATCACAGTATCCTAGAAATGTCTATTTAACCCATAGTATCAATCAGGAATTTAGTGTCTACAATGAACAAGTTACAGAGTCATATATACCACTACTTTATTATGTTTAACCATTTGGTGAAGAATTAGGTACATAGTCAAAATGTGGCTATACTTTTGTTTTCTTCTCCTATGATGTTCCTGCAAATCTTTGTAGAGGAATGAGGCACTACAAGAAAGCTGAATATTTGTGGTGTTTTGTTTTGTTTTGTTTTCAGAAGTGGAAAGAGTTGGAGATAGTACAGGCATCACTGCTTGCCTTCATGTAGCACACCCCAGTTCAATTCCTGGTATTGTATATGTATAGTCCCCGTGCACCACCAGGAGTGATCCCTGGAGCACACTGAGTACTTCCTGGTGTGGCCTGAAATCAAGAAACAAAACACGAAGTGGGAAATGGTCTGGTACTGATATGAAGTTCCAAGGAAATAAAATAGAAAATATTCTGGGAGTTGCAGTGTCATGAATTCTCAAACTAGACAAGATGCTTATCAAGTCAAATTTGTAAATGTAGTTTGTTGATGCTACTGGTCTAGGTCTTACTCTGAGAACCACCAGAGCATACCAATAATAGTCAAATCTGCCTCCTAGACTGAACGTCTTCATTTCTTTTTTTCATGCAGAATCTTAAATTTAAAAGTCTTACAATTAACTCAGTAGTTCACCTGCTCCTCCACCCACCATTTCTCCCTCCCAGCAGATAATCCTAAAAACCTTTTAACTCCGTGGCCTTAGTTAAGAGTCATCCTAAGTTTATTTCTCTCTTATCACTCTTCATATCCAATTTTTAAAATTGTAGTCCATTTTACCTATATTCTATGTGTTTAAGTCTTCCTGTACTCCACTGTGTAGCTATTGACACTACCTCATGTCTTAAGGGACATTAGTTCCTCTCTATCCTTTCCCTCATCAATTCTCCAAAAATCTCCTCCTCCAAAAAAAAAATAAAAGTATGTTTCTATCCTAAAAATCACCACTACCATTTCAGTTGTAACTACTTTTCATTATGAATCATTAAGCAAGATACCAACCTGAGCACAAGTGTCAGGTTCCCACATATGCTCAACATAAGCCTTTGTTAGGGAAAATAACCCACTCTACCTGAAAAAAAAAATCCCAATCCTTTTCTGAAGGTTAGAAAAGAATACATGGAAATATTTTGAGTGTATGTGCAGGAAGAAGCAAAAACCAGTACTAATGCTGGCATGTTATTCATATCATTCTTCCCCAAAGAGATAGATTTTCTTTATGATGAAGAAATTCAAGCACTTACAAAACCAATTGTACCCTGGAGGATAGAAGGGTGAGTGGAGATTTTCTGTCCCTGCTATGGCACTGTGGTACTGATGCCATATGTACTGAGGCTGGGCATCCTCTGTGGAGGGAAAGGAGGCAGTGGAAAGGAGTGGAAGCTAGGGGTGACATACATGCCTCAGCATGCTAGTTCTTGAAAAGTATGTTTTTCCAGATACAGAAAGGGATTCGCAGAGACAAAGTACTCTGTCTGGAAATATGTAGAGCCTTTCCATGTCACTGATATGGCTAGAACTCAGAAAAAGACTCTAGCTGGAGTCTTTAAAAGTTAATAAAATGTTACTTTCTATCCTGGTGGAAAGCAAGGTAACCAAGGAAGTATTAATTCACCCTATTGTCCAGATAAATATCAGGGCTATGCTTATTATTAACATAAAAATAGTACCATCAAATTTAGAAACCAAAATATGGGTTTTGGGAAGTTTGTTCAAATCCTACTGCTAGTTAATGAAATTTGAAATAATAGCTGTAGGTTAGCCCGCTGTGATGCTGTTCCTGAACTGCCTGGTAGATGAACCTCTGTAGAGCTATTAGTTCCAAAAGAACCCATAGAGCAATTGTTCTGGGGATTCTCCTTGAGATTAAAAGCTTTAGAAACACCACCACTTGAGGAAGGATAGCAAAGAGGGGCACCAACCCCCATGATTATTTGGGCTTGATTTCAGGATGTCCCTCCTCCCTCAGAGTTAGCTTGGGTTAAAGGATATAATTCCTATTTAAAACTGAGTTGCTCTAGGGCCATTCCTAAACTCTATTGTTGTTCAGGCTTATTTTCTAGCTGGTGCCTCATCTACTCCCAGGCTATTCTTCTGCTATAGCCTTGCAATTATCCCAGCTCTCTTGCCCTATATAAGCTTGATAAAAGGGAATAAATTGTCTCTGGTCATCAGCCTGAAACCCATTCTTTTCTGGTCATCAGCTGGAGGAAAATGTCCCAGTTCCCTGAACACCAGAATACATTGAGGAGATGGAATTTGACCCTTGCTGGCCAACAGGGTCAGCACAGACAAGATAGTTATCTTTTTTTTTAAAGTTTTATTGTGATCATAATGGCTTACATATCTTTCACAGTAGTATTTTAGGTACATATTAACATTGAATAAGGGGAATACCCATCATCAAATTTGTCCTCCCCCCATCCCAGTTCCCTTTCTGCAACCCACATACCCCTCCATCACCCCCCAGGTTGCTAGAGTAGGTGGACCCCTTTTTGTCTAGCTTACTATTAGTGGTCATATATCTGTTTGGTCCTGGTACCTCCCTCTTTAAGAGGTGGAGCTAGATAAATCGACTTATGTGGTTGTTTGAAGGAAAGAAAAGCAATAGAATGGGGTACAAAATAAGAAAAATTAAAAAATAAATTAAAAAATGAAGTCAAATACTTTGAAAATGGGCGGAGACCTTCTAGAGGCTTTCAACCTTAGTTTGAGAGAGGACATAAAAAAGGTAATTGAAACACCACAATACAGAAAGAAATATCAAATTAAATATCCAGTGAGCACTACAGCAATAAAGACAAGCACCACACAATAGTCTTGGTTCTGAAATCAAATCATGCCGGGGTGCAAAAAGAAAGAGAAAGATAAGATAAAATGAAATGAAATGAAATGAAATAAAATAAAATTGGAGATATCAACTTCAATATCTACACCAAAATAAAGACGTCAAAAAAATCGATCAATCAATAAATAAATGTGTGGGAAGATGATTATTTTGTGTTTTTTTTGTTTTGTTTTGTTTTCCCCCTGCATAGGCACATTAAGTATTGGGGATATTATAGAGGTAATTCCCTTGGCCTAGGAGTTACAAGGTTTCTCCATCCCTGAAGTATACTGTCATGGGATTAACTGTAGACTCCTTGCATGATCATTTTCTCTCCCCTCGGTGCTTTTGTGGTGTATGGAAGACTACTGCTTCGTCTTGGATGGTAAAATCAGACCTCTGTATCTAGAGATATTGGTGACTGTGCAGCTCAAGGAATGGAGCTTATGATAGACTCTTTCTTTGTGGTTCTAGGAGTTCTGCTTCTTCAGTGTCATTTTAATCAATCTTCTGTAATTGGTGGTCTTGGTCATTATGTTGCTCCTAGGATGGAGCCTGGGATAAAGTCTTTCGTTATGTTTCCGGAAGACCCGTTCAGTTGTGGTTGTCTCAATCAGACCTCTGAAGTTGGAGATCTTGTTTGTTGAACAGATCGTAGACCAAAAGCTAGGCTAGAGCTTTTCGTTGCTGTTGTTGTTGTTGGTCCCAGGATGTGTACTGTCGAGTCCTGGTTGTAACAACCAGTTATCTGTATATAGCAATCTTGGCTTTTGCTCAGGTCAAAGGGTGACATGTTTTCTGATTTTGCACAGACAAGATAGTTATCTTAAAACTTACTTTCAAATGATCTTATTTTTATAATTTATAATTCTTCTAATTAAAAGACAGATTATCAAGCTGACTTGGTAAAGATCATTATGAATCTGATTGAAAAATAACATTTTAGCACAACAAAATGTAGTTGGGCTTTGTAATATTTTTCACTAAGAAGCAGAATTCATGGATACTTTCACTTCTCTGTCTTATATCTCTTCTGTTAATACCAGTGCACAAACCAGATGTGATTAGTTAGATTAGTCTTTCACAACTCTGACATTGTTTATTTGGCCTTTCATCTGGTTTTTTATTTTCATTGTTTCATGTTTGATAATTAATTCCTATTTATTTCTCAAGTAACTTTTCCTGTAGTCACTTCCCTTCATCATCATTGCCACTGCCCTAAATATAATCTGGGATCATTTTGGGAAGGGGCCATCTTAAATGGTGTTAGAGGCCTAGGGGTCTCACCAGATTCTCTCAGTCATTCAAGTCAGGAATTCAATCCAGGGGCCAGAAGATGATCTGCTGCTTGGAATTTGGGGAATTGGGGGATACCTGGGTCACTCAGGCAGTTCTGAGGCTTCCAGTATCACACCCAGAGGTACTTAGGGGTCTCTCGGAGTACCCCTAGAAATGCTCAGGGGTCCTTGTAGTGCCAGGAACCAAAACTGGGCTGTACCATGGAACCACTGTGCTACTTCTGAACCTGGTATAGCTTATTTTGCCATTCTATAATCTTGTTTCTAGATCAAAACGAGAGTGATATTTTTAAAATAAAATTTAATATCATCAATCTTGACCTCCTTTACACTCGAATAAAATCCTCTATTTTCTTCTTTTTTGGCTTATGGGACTTAATATGATTTGGCCTCTGGGAACTCCTGCCAGATCATATAATAGATTAAAAACATGGAATCTTATAACATGTCTGTCTCTCTGGAAGTAGTTTACCTTCTACTATTTCAAACTTTGCTTTAAACTTGACCTATTCTCATCTCACCACAACTATGTCCACCGTCAGTATCTAGCTCTTGACTCTTCCTTATGACTTATGTGCTATAAGCCTCCTCCAGAAAACATCTCAAAGCCAAACCCAGATTCTATTACCATATGCCACATTCCCTCACCTATTTTATACCTTTACACTAATGCATTTATTTCTGTATTCTCCCTTCAAAAAGGAAGTTCTCTAAGATGAAATTTCTCATTATTCTTGTTCCCTGTTGTATCCTTGGCTCTATGCAATGACCTACAGCATAGGAAAGGCTTGATAAATACGTTCTTATAATGAATTAAGTATCAATTATACTCATTTTGCAGCTGCACTAAATAAGACAGGCTGTTAATCCCAGAGTCTTTGATTCAGTAGAGTTGATAATGAGAATCAATCAGTAACAAAATTTTGGTATCAGTAAAGGATCCTTGTTGACGTTTCTCATCCAGGAATCATACTTTGAAAACTACTGGACAACTCAATAGCTCAATGAACCATTGAACTACACTAGTAGGTCAATGATCCAAGTGAGAAGACTAATAACTTTTTCTGTTGATTTCATTAAGAAATTCATTTTCTTGTCATCTCAATAGAAATAAAGAATTTGAATAAATTTAGCATTCCTTTGTGATAAAATCAACAAATTATATATTGAAGGAATTTATTTTAACCTAGTCAAGGCTATGTATGCCAATTCTTCAATTAAATTACACTCAACAGTTTGATGCTAACATTTTTAGCTGCTCAACTAATAAGTTTAGGAATAAAAAAATGATGCCCACTCTTCTCACTTCTATTCATAGGGCTGGAAGTCCTAGTCAAAGCACTTAGACAAGAAAAATAAATAAAAGAATATTTAAGTTAGAAAGAAAAGAGTAAATGGTCATTTCAAATGACATGATGTATCTGTAGAAAACCATAAAGACTCCAAGAAAAAATTTGAATTAATTTAAAATCAGAAAATTTTCAGACACAAAACCAGCACATAACAATAAGTTCCAATTCTTTACACTACAATGAACTAAAATAAACCTAAAATAAACCCTAAAAACCATTTAGAATACCATTAAAAAGAATAATAGTAAAAGAAAATATTGTTTCATAACTGGTAACTGGGAACATTGCTAAAGTGTTCAAATTAATAAAGTATCTATAAAATTCTAATTTTCACAAATAGGAAAATATTAAATTCATATGGAACCATGAAATAGTTCAAAGAATTAAAACATTCTGAGCAAGAACAAAGTTGGGCCAGAGTGGTAGCACAAAGGTAGGGCATTTGCTTTGCATGTAGCTGACCCAGGACAGAAACAAGTTATATTCCCAGCATCCCATATAATCCCCCAAGCCAGGAGCAAATTCTGAGTGCAGAGCCAGGAGTAACCCCTGAGTGCTATGGGGTGTGACCCACCAAAAAGTACAAAAGTGCAGGCATCATACTTTCTGATTTCAAATTATGTTACAAAACTACATTATAAGATTAGATTATAAAAAATAATATAACAGTGACATAAAACCAGACATAACAAAAGAATATAGAGCCTAGAAATGAATCCACATATGTAAATTCTACTAATCTTCAAGATGGGTGCCAAGGATACACAGTGAGAAAAGTATGGAATCTTCAATATACTGGAAAACTTGATATCCATAAGAGAAAGGATGAAATGCTCCCATACTTTACATAATATACAAAACTCAATGAAAAAATGGATTAAGGTTACTCATAAGTAACTCATAAGGTTATTCTAAGGTTACTCATAGGACCTGAAACTATATAAATGATAGATCTCTAGATACAGGGGTCTTATTTTGTCATCCACGATTGATGGAGCAGAAATTTTCCATATGCCACAAAAGGACCTATGGAAATGAATCTTAGAGAAAATGAACATATATGGAGTCTGTAGTTATTCCCAGGACAGTATACTTCAAGGGCAGAGAAACCCTGTATCTCTTAGGCCAAGGGAATTCCCTTTCTAATTTTTCCAATAGTTACTGTGCCTATGCAGGAAAAAAAAGAAGCAGCACAAAATAATGTTTTTGGTCTTGCTATTGTTGTTGTTTTCATTTTTTGTGCTCTGTTTTGTTTTTATTTCAGGACTGTGGTTATTGTGTTGTGCTTGTCTTTATTGCTGTAGTGCTTTTTGAATTTTTTGTTTGATTTTTCTTTTTGTATTGTTGTGTGTTTCTCTTTCTTTTTCCCTTTTTTCTCTCAAATTGATGTTTAGAGCCTCTACTCCGCCCATTTGTACTTGTTTGATTTTTACCCCATTTTATTTTATTTTTCTTTTCTTCAAACAGAACCACATAACTTGAACCATCTTTTTTTTTTTTTTTTGGTTTTTGGGCCACACCCAGTAACGCTCAGGGGTTACTCCTGGCTATGTGCTCAGAAGTTGCTCCTGGCTTGGGGGACCATATGGGACACCGGGGGATCGAACCGCGGTCCGTCCAAGGTTAGCACAGGCAAGGCAGGCACCTTACCTTTAGCGCCACCGCCCGGCCCCAACTTGAACCATCTTGATCTGCCTCTCAAATTGAGGGGGGAATATTGGAGGGTACCAAAACCAAACAGTTGTATGATCACTAAGTAGTAATCAAAATGACCAGACTTAAACACCAAATATAAAGCTAATGACAACAGAATCGATACCCAATCTACAATAAGCTAGACACAGAGGGACCACTTATACTAGCAGCCCTGGGAGTAAAGGAGGGGATATGGGATGCATGCTGGGAACGAGGCTGAAGGGAGGACAACTTTGGTGGTGGGAATTCCCCTGATTCAATGTTAATATGTACCTAAAATATTATTGTGAAAGATATGTAATCCACTTTAGTGAAAATAAAAATTATTATGATATTAAAAAAGACAATGTATGAGTAAATATTCTTTTTCTAGAAGTATCCTATGAAAACCAAACTTTCTTAATAGCATTTCATTAAAAATATAAAAACTATAATCTTAAAAATAAAACCAAAAAATTATACAAAAAAAAAAAAAAGAATAACATAGAGATGGGGCCAGAGTGGGCATTTGAATTGCAAGTGGCTGACCTAAGATAGACACTAGCATCCCATATGGTCCCTTGAGCCAGGAGCCATTTCTGAGCACAACACCAGGAGTAACCGCTGAGTATCACTGGGTGTGGCCCAAAAACCAAAATAAATAAATAAAAATAAAAATAATAGAGAAAAAATTTCTTAGAAAATTAAAAAATAAGACCCAATGGCTCAAGCAACAAAAACAAAGAAAAAGACAAAATCACATCACACTAACGTTACTACATACCAGAGGAAACAACAAAACAAAGTGAAGGTGCAAACTTTGTAAAGGAAGAAAATATTTAAAATTTTTTATTTCAATTAATATCTAAAACATGCAAGGAACTCTATAGTAAACTCAATAGTAGTAAATTTCCTTGTTTGGAAGTGGACAAAGGTCCTGAAAAAAATTTCCTTAAAATGAGATAGTCTTAAAAAGTACCCAACATTACTAGTCACCTGGGAAGAGCAAAGCAAAGTGAATGGTAGTTACCATGTCAACCCCTGTTGGAATGACTGTTATCAAAAAGACAAGGGGTTGCAAGAACTTGTATCACAGAATGTCTTCACCCCTTTAATCAGTCACAATATAGTCAGTCAGTCAATAGCCAAGATATGGTAATAACCTGTCATGTATTCCAAACCATCCCTAAATAAAGTAGAAACACATAGTTGACATAAGTTCCAGGTTTGTTTGTTTTCTTTTGTTTGTTTGTTTTGTATTTTTATGTCATAGTGGCTTAGTAAAAACTACCACCAGATTCTAGATGCTGGTAGTAAAAGTATCAGGCAAGTTGTTATTTTCTTAAGTATATTAGCTACCAGGATTGGAGGATTGCCATTTAAAGAAGAATAAAAAGTAACATTTGTAAGATACATATATGTACATATAGAACACTGCATTTTCTAAAATTTTCAGTAGTTAATTAAATGGTTTCCAACTTTCTTACCTCTTGTGCTTCATGGGCTATCAATTGATCCATTAACAGTCTCCTCCGTCTTTTCTCTCTTTGCTCTCGTGCAAATGCATCTTCTTCTAGACGCTTTTGGATTTTTTTTATGTAGTCATCATCAGAGTAAGTGTTCAACAAGTCAGTAGCTGTCTGACCTGATGCATCTAAAGAAGGCTTGGATGCACTAAAAAAATAATTTTCAATTTATATTTTAAAGTTATGCAATCAACATTTCTCTATGGTAACAAAGGAGGATGAACTTAGCAGGCTCTTTGAGTGTTCTATCAAGTAATACTATAAAGCCAATATTAGAACTTTAGGATGACTTATAGGAGTGACCAAAGTTTAGGATTTTAATTTCAATAAAGCCAATATTATAATTTTAGGATGACTTATTAGACTGACCATAGTTTAGGATTTTGATTTCAATTAATATCTAAAACTCCAATAAACTCCAACAATAAACCCCATCTGCTTAGCTCCCTTTATGACTCATTCGCACCTATTTTTCTCTCTCTCCTCTCACTCTTCCTATGCTTCATGTTGACTACAAATATCTTGCCTCCACTGTTTGAGTTAAGATAAGGAACAATATTAATAATACAATGGTCATGGAAGGCACAATTCTATGAATTGACTCAGTATATCAAAGTCAAGCTATTCTGTACATGCTGAAATGTTGACTCCATCTGCTACACTTTCCTCAAATGAAAGTTGCCCAATGAACTCCTTATAACTTTTTGACTGCCTATGGCAGAGGCTCAAATCTTACTGTAAGTCACATGTGTAAAATTTAACTTGTGCATCATACCACCCATTCCTTCCAGTAAGCTCAGATTCAATGTCACATTTTGCCTACGTTCTGGAGATGTAAATGAGAGCACCTAACTCAGGACTCATGTCCAAAATTAGAGGACCAGGAGGAATATGTGAGATATCACCAGTAGAAAGCAAGCACAGTTAAGTGAGACAAATTGTGATTAGGAATAACATTTATGTATTCATTATGAAGTTAATATTAAAAGATACATTTTTATGTAAATAAGGACAAAAAACTTCTCGTTGATAGCTCTTAAAAATAAACAGGAGACAATAAACAATGGCAGAGATATCTTAATGCTTACAAAAATGATCAATTTAATACTATAATAATTATTGTTTAAAGTTATAAGCTATTTTATTTAAAACATGACATATTACTCAAAAGACAATAACACATTACTGTGCTGTATAGAAAATTGCAATCAGTTCTAATATGGATGCAGTACTTTTATGAAAAGTACTTTATGAAAGCATCATTATTTCATTTTCATTAAATAATAAACATATATAGCACATATCATAGTTCAGTCCTCATCTTGACTCAAAACAAGAAAGAAACAAAACATCCAGAGTCAAGAGAGTAGAGGAGAAAAAATCCACTGAAAGGTTTGTGGCTCCCAACTGAACACGAAGCTCATAAGAAAAGTATGCTATGTTCTTATGTTCTTTATTTTCTGTATCTGTGACTTATATGAATGACAGGTATTTGATGTCTATTAATTTCAAAATCTACTAAAAGCATTATACCAGCATAATATAATTATAAAAATTGTACGCTAAAATCACAGTTATTTTATCAGTGGGGAATCTACCTATGGTTTTATAATGTCACCTAAATCACTGAGCAGATTATGTAAGTAACAGTCACAGCAATGCTGAGGATAAAATTTAACCCGATTTATTAAGAGTTAATATATTTATGAAAATTGTCATAAATTTTAATCATTCATCAAAATTATTATATTTTCCCTAGATGTGTTTTCAAAGATTTTTCCCTGGATTGAGCATGAGTAAGTAGCTCTCTTCCATTGCCTTTATGCTGTAAAATATGCTTAATATTATTCTGTCTTTTATTTGTCTATTAATATACTGTCATATTCAAATAAAGATCTTCATAAAGAAAGCTACATTTTATTTTCATGAATATCCATTTTTCTAGATGTTAGTTTCTTATCTATAATAATTTATTTAAGCACTATGGTTACAAACCTGTTTGTAATTGGGTTTTAGGCATAAAAGGCACAACCCCCTTCAACAATGCAACTTTCCCATCACCAATGCCCCCCATTTTCCTCCTTCCCCAGCCCCTGCCTGTCTTCAAAACAGGAATTCTATTTCTCAATCATTGTTATGGTAGTTGTTAGAGTAGTTATTTCTCTAACTATGCTTACCAATCTTTGTGGTAAGCTTCATATCATAGGCTGGTCCTTCTGGCTCTCAACTTTATTATCTCTGGGTATTATTAATATATTGTTTTTTTTCTTAAATTCCATAGATGAGTGAAACTATTCTGTATTTATCTCTCACACTCTGACTTATTTCACTCTGCATAATAGTCTCCAGGTCCATCCGTGCATAGTAAAATTTCATGACTTTAATTTTTCTAACAGCAGTGTATATTACATTGTATAGATGTAGCACAAGTTCTTTAGCCATTCATCTGTTATTGGGCATCTAGGTTGTTTCCAGATTCTGTATATTGTAAATAGTGCTGCAATGAACATAGGCATGCAGAGTGCATTTTTGTATTGTGTTTTTGTGATCCTAGATATTGCTGGATCATATGGAGCTCAATGTTCAGCTTTTTAAGGAATCTCCAAATTGTTTTCCAGAAAGGCTGGACTAGACAACACTCTTACCAGCAGTAAATTAGAGTTTCTTTTCCCCACATCCACACTAGTAGTGGTTGTTCTTGTTCTTTGTGATGCATGCCAGTAAATGGCATGAGATTATATCTCATTGCTTTTATTTGCATCTCCCTGATTATTAGTGATGTGGAGCATTTTTATGTGCCTTTTGCCACCTGTATTTCTTCTTTGAGAAAGTGTCTACTCATTTCTTCTCCCCACTTTTTGATGGGGTTAGATATTTTTTCTTGTTAAGTTCTGTCAGTACCTTGTATATCTTAGATATTAAGCCCTTATCTTATGGGTCTTGGGTTAATAGTTTCTCCCATTCTGTGGATAACCTTGTACCTTAGTTCCTGTTTCCTTTGAAGAGCAGAAGCTTCTCAGTTTAAAATAATCCCATTTGTTTATCTCTGCTTGCACTTTTTTGGACAGTGGTGTTTCATTAAAGATAACTTCAGTCTCAATGTCATAGAGTGTTTTGTCTACATTTTCTTCTATCAAAGTCTTTAATACATTTGATTTAACCTTAGTTCATGGCATTAGAGTTCTGAGTTCGATTTTTTGCAGTGGCTGACCAGTCATTCCAAAACCACTTTTTTTCCCCGCCCCTCCCCCCAAAACCACTTGTTAATGAGACTTTCCTTGCTCTATTTTGCATTTCTTGCCTCTCTGTCATAGATTAATTTATTGTATGTCTGGGGGGTCATTCTCTGAATACTCAAATGTATTCCATTGATCTGAGGGTCTGTTTTTATTCCAGTACCATGCTGTTTTAATGAGTATTGCTTTGCAGTACAATTTAAAGTTGAGGTAAGTTATGCCTCCCATATTCTTTTTCCTAAGGGCTGCTTTAGCTATTCATGGGTGTTTATTGTTCCAAATAAATTTCAGAAGTATTTGATCCACTTATTTCAAGAATGTCATGGTATTCTTAGATGGATTTCATTAAATTTGTATAATGCTTTTGAGAGTACTGCAATTTCAATGATGTTGATCCTCTCATTCCATGAACAAAGCATATGTCTCCAATTCCTTATTTCTCAAAGCAGTGTTTTGTAGTTTCCTTTGTATAGATCCTTCACTTTTTAGTTAACTTGACTCCAAGGCATTTGAATTTTTGTGGTGTTATTGTAATGGATTGTTTTTTAATGTCTATTTCTTCTTTATCATTATTTGTGTATAAGAGGGTAATTGATATTTGCATGTTAATTTTGTAGCCTGCCATTTTGCTATATGAATTAGATGTGAGTTTCTTAAGTGCAGTCATCAACAACTTTAGCTCAAGAAACAGCTATCTTTTATTATTTGTCTTAAGAAAAAGGAAAAATTGTACAAGTGCATAAATGTAGTCATGAAACCTTTTGCATCAGTATGATTAAGAAATTATTTCCTTCTCCCAAAAGAGGACAAAAAAACAGAACCTCTGATATAAGATCCCAGAGGAACTATTTCAGGAAGGGGATATGTAAGATACAGCAGCAGAGGCTGCTTCTTGGGCCAACCTATCACATTTTAGTGCTTTCTAGGAATAAGCAGTATAAAGTTTCTGAAAGAATTTTGGGATTTCAGATCATGCTGAGTCTAAAATTTCAGAATGAAGCACACAAATATAAAGCTTGGATTATTAAAAAGGGCACAAGAAAATCCATATTGCACCACAGCCATTGTTCTAGACCAGCACTTCCCAACGTTTTTCAGTGGAGGCTGTAGGAGAATATTTTCTTGTACAGCACACAGAAAGAAATTTGTATTCTCAGCAGAGGCTGCTCACAACAGATGACTGTTGAGGTGACTTTGGATACCTAGTCGTACTCTGCTTCTCTAAGAAGGGATGTCAATATTGCAGGTTCCCCCTCCAGTAGGAAATCTCTGGAGACACCAGGTTAAGACTTCTGCCAAGAACAAATGTGTAATAGACACTTCTAGTCCTCTCCATTTTCCTTCAAAATGGAGCTCCAACTGTATTCAGGTGTACCCAGCTAAACACCATTTTCTAGTCTACTGTCTGGTAGCATTGGCAAGTGACTGAATTTTGCCCTCCAATAATTAAGGTTAAATGTTATGGGAGACTTCTGAGAAATCTATTAATGGAATTATTTCACATGCGTAATATCCAAATTTTTGGTCTATGCTACTCTCATCTTGTATCAGGCATGTATCTTGAGGATAAGAATCATACAATGGGACAACTGCACAACACTGGAACTAAAGGATGATATTATTAGTTATGATGTCCTTGAGACTGCAACAGCTCCCTAGGCTGTCTACCTTTTGATGATTACACACAAAAAAAGCAATCTTCTAGCTTAACCCACGCCTGCTAGGGTGTTTCTAACACTAACAGGAAAAAAAGGCTACTGGGTTTGGGCTGGATTGGTAGTAGAGGCAGGGTGGATACCCACAGTTGTACTGTAGACAGGTTATTTAAAACATTTGATAACTGACATGGCAAGGATAGTAATCAATCAAAATAGATGATGGCTCAGGGATGATAAAATGCTACCATGCTCAGTATTAACTTGGTAATTAATACTTGCTAAATTAGGAATGGAGGGTCCTAGTAAAAGGCTAGCAGAGGAGTTACAAACAATCCCATTAGTGGCAAGAAGAATTTAAGTACATCAAAAGAATGATTCCAGTGATATCACTTCTTTCTCACCTCAGAGTATGCTACCAATGAAATAGGTTTTAAAAAAAATCTAAGTTCTGGGGTTGGTGCCGTGGCACAAGCTGTAAGGCAAGTGCTTTGCGTGCACTATCCTAGGATGGACTTTGGTTCGATCCCCTGGCATCCCATATGGTCCCTCAAGCCAGGAGTGATTTCTGAGCACATAGCCAGGAGTAACCTCTGAGTGTCACTGGGTGTGGCCTCAAAAATTAAAATTAAAATTAAAAAAATATCTAAGTTCAAGAACCAAGGTTGGGGTTGGTGTGAAGAGTTCAACAGGTGACAAAACAGGTCAGATTAGGTTGTGTTTCTTATTTTTTATGTCTGGGCAAAACTAATAAATGGGGGTGAGGATTAGCTCAGGACAAGAGAAATTTCTGCAGGGAGTAGGATGAAAGGTATTATATGTGTTCCTTCCACAAGGGCCTTCCTCATCATTTCCCCCCATCTTTTATTCTCATTTGATTTTATTCTCTTCCCTTAAAAATAACTCTCTGAAAGGGAAGTATATAATTTGATTTTTTTCTATTTAAAAAATATTATTAAATCACCATGAATTGATAACTTACAGTTACTCATGTTAGAGTTTCAGGTGGAAAATATTACAACATGAATCCAGTCACAATGTCTACTTCTCTCTACCAACATTTCCAGTTTTCCTCCTTACCCCCAACTTGCCTCTGGCAATAATTTTTTCCTTTTTCTTTTTCCCTTATTAGGCACTGTGGTTTATGATACTGCTACCGATAAGGTATTATGCATGCCACTTTACCTCTTTCAACACCTATTCCTGATCCAGAGTGACCACATCCCTCTTCTTTTTTTTTATATAATGATTTGTTTTATATTCAATAAGATGTAGGTTGGATAGTAGCCCTTGAAAATATGACAAACTCAAATTGCTCCTTTGTATTTACTATGAATTGGTGACCTCCAAAAGAAAGCAGATTGTAGTCTGAAAGTAACACCCCATTAACTGGCACTTTTTACAATGGAGTCACCAAATAAGTTGTCTTAATGACAGATATTTTTCTGTGCAATGAATTAATTTAGCCACTCTTTATTGCTGGGTCTCGTGTTAAAGGCTGAGGATGCAAAATGAGAGAAACCAAACTAGAGTCTAATAAGAGATCTACTGTGACAAATTAAATTAATAGTAATCTGAAGCAATTTCAATGAACGTTTTGAATATTCACATGAACTTAGAAGCATAAAGATAGCATAAAATTTAATTTCACATCTCATGACAACCACTATCCACTTAAGCTTTATAAAAATTGTTAACCGTATTTTAGTCATTTCCTTTCCTATAAATACCCTTAATAAATAATATTCAAGGTGAAAAATATCTTTGGAATGGCTATTTCAGGTAAATTTTATAAATATGCAAAAGCCATAGGTAAAATAAAATATAGTTTTGTGATTAAAATATTTAAATATTTAAAATATTTCTAATTAAAATAATTTTGTAATAAAATGGATCACATCCTACCTTTCTTTGGCCTGAAGATCCTTTTTTATTAGTGCTTCAAACTTCTTAATTTCATTGGCAACATCCTTTAAAGAAAATTACTTATCAGTTTTCTTTTTCAGAATATTTATTTACCATAGTCTTTAAAGTTTGTAAGATAGCATGCACTTTTAAGTTTAATTAAGGAAGGTCTAAAATACTACATTTTGGAATGTTGCTGTAATTTCTGTCTTTTACATGCTTGACTAAGTGTATTTATATAAATTTAAACAATGCATAACTTGAAATCAGTTCACAACTTTAGCTCTAACATTGCATTTTAAAGTGCATATAATGAAAACAAAGATTATTAGTCAGATCATACATTCTTATTTGAAAGTGTTTTAAGGGAAAAATGCATTTTAAGATATAAATGATTCATTAAAATAATTCAGGAGTTTTTCATACAATTTATTTATGCAAGTTGCTTTCGGAAAATTCATTTTACCTGATCTTCTTACTGCATACCCTAATTAATGAAGCTAATCAAATCAAGAAAATAGAAGAAATGATTTACCTTAAATGGAGTCTAGTAAAATATCTGGGGTAATATTTAGAATTCAAGTGCAGTATATTGTTTTCATATTGAACAAAACAAAGAATAATGGCTCCATGTATAATTAATACAATAGGTTTAGTTATCAGAGCTATCTATCAGTCTCTACCAACATCATGAACTTTGCTAACGCATATCAGTTATTTTAGCCTAAGTTTGCTAAACTACAAAATGGGGAAATCTAATATTCTGTACCTAGAAAACTATTTACAAATTAAAAATAATGTTAAATACGACTTACAATCTGAACAAAAAATATAACATATATAGACATAATAAATGTTAACAATTATTGTTTTTCCTAAGCCACACAAAAACATAATGAGCTATCACTGACACAGTATGAAGTGCAGATTTCAGGAATTAGTATTAAAACAAATTATGGCTCTTGTGTGATATAATAGGATTATATCCTATTGAAATAATTGGCAGTTGGTTTGATGTAATAATATATCACTTAGGTAGAATTTTTTTAATTTAAATACACTGCTACCATGCATATCACTTAAATTTTCTACAAGTCACAGAAAAATACAGTATAATACAGTAAGAAGAAACTAAATACAAATCAAATTAGAAGAGAGATATACATGGCATGTGTGCCTCAATTGCTCCGGGCTACTTTGTGGGGGCTAGAAGCCATGACGACAACACCCACTCTCTTCTATTTTGTCAGAGACAGAGCAGTTTAGGCAGGCTTTCTTTTAATAGAAAGCTGCCATTCTTGGCCTAAATTTACATTCTATATTTTTAAACAAACAACAGTAGACAATGAATGAGTTGGGTATGCATGAAGTGGAGAAATTCTGAGAAGAAATGTGACAAAAGAAGAGATAAAATAAAGAGGAATAAAAGCTGGGGGAGGTTTCTCTGTATGTTAAAGGTAAAGATCATTCTTTCACTAATATAAACATGGATCACTATTAGAAGATGATCACTTACTTCAGCCTCTTTCTTCTTTTTCATCATTTTTTGGGCATCAAGTGCCCTGAGAGCCCTATTTGGTGCAGGTTTAGGAATCTGTATGATAGCTGCTTGGATTTGGGCCATTATTTCATTTTGCCGTCTTTTGCTCAAACGTTGCTGAAAACCCAATATATATTAGTTTAGTTATTCAAGTCATCAGAAAAAACAAGCAATGCTATGAATGCATTGGTACACATATATTTAATTTTTAAATAAAATTTTTTAATACTTAGTAATTAACCATTGAACAATGTATTACATTTATATAATGTTAGAAGGCAGTTGGCAATATACTCTGTTCTCTAATTTAATGTCTATAGTATCAAATTATGATGTTAGAGTCATGATTTCATCATTGAATTCTCAAATTATGTCTATTAAATGTGTATATCTTAATTCTAGGTGATAATATTTAAAAGTATGCCCAATATATAGAAAAATATAATTTTTCTCAATTCCACCGTAGTTATTATTTTTCTCAATTCCAGCTTACAATA
Organism: Suncus etruscus; assembly: GCF_024139225.1. Lineage (NCBI taxonomy): Eukaryota > Metazoa > Chordata > Mammalia > Eulipotyphla > Soricidae > Suncus > Suncus etruscus. The sequence continues at coordinate 96,788,371 of NC_064849.1, forward strand.
GCAAGTATTATACACAGAAGTTATTTTCAAAAAATATAAGCAAGAAAGAATATATGAAAATTGAATAAATATCTGAAAAACAAACTAAGCAATAATAAAATAAATCACAAATTAACTACTAAAGCATTATAATAAAGCACATAAAATCATTAACTACTACATCCAAAGACAAGAGACTGTAATCTACAATTAAGATGTCAGAACTTGCATAAAATTGTTTTATTTTTATTTCACTTTCCAGAAGTTGAATTTTTATTTAATTGCCATGTTTATATTTTATCTTGTGAAAGAGAAGCCATCGCCATCGCTCCCCTTTTTGTTCTATTTGCTTCCTATCATAACTAGCAGATTTTATTTCAGAATATTTTATAGTGTTATACATTTACCAGAGGTATTTGGAGACATTGTACATTAGACTTGGCACATAAAAGTGATGATGTTGTTCCATGCAGGGTTCAGTACTTGACCTCCCCTTCAACACTCTTCTGTAAAGAGCATTGCCAAAGAGAAACCTAGATCTTACCCCTTCTCTGATACATAATGAGATGAAAAACTCTTCCAAAGTTTGTCCCTCAACTTTTCCTATCTCCCTCAAAGGAGCAGACTACAGTCGGGATATATTTTTTTAAATATAAACATATTAAATTTAAAGATAATTTAACAGTGCAATGAGAGAAATAAATTTATTTGCCTATAGTTGACACATTTCTTATTCCCAGCCACTGGAATTTCTCTTAAAGTCCTAAATGACTCCACACAGTGTTATCATCACGTGCTCTTAATGGTTCAGGAGATCATTAAAGGTTTTCAGAGAAATTTGAGAAGCACAGGGGAGGGAGCGAAAGCAGAAAAAGTTAAGATGTTAAAGAGGTGCTGGGGATTTGAGCAAAGCGAGCAGAAATCCACCCACTTTGCCTGGAAGAGAGAAAATGGACATGGCAAAAAGACCAAGGTGGTACAAAAGAGGCTAAACAGGGAGAAAATAGCTTCTCTGTGTTTAATAACAGAGACATGTATAGCATTAGCTGGACAGCTAGCAAGAGATTTATTTAACACAAAAACATCTATGCATTCATTTCTTTCAGAAAATTGCATTATCCTGCCGAGTCAGCAAGAATGGGTAGGAGAGGAGAAAAGTGAGGGAAAGGGAAAACCAGGAAAGACAATGGTTCATGCAAGAGAACATGCAACTTCTAAGACAGTAATTCTTATGCAATGTGTACTATAGGCATAAATTACGAATCATATACTATGCACTATTGAGTGTCTAGAAATATTGTTGTATAAAACCTTGTTGACATCAACACATCTTTGATCTTCCTTGATTTGTTTAAAGTTTTCAAGTTTCTCAAATTGCATGTGCACTTCCTTCTTTTTATATTTTTCTTGAAACCTGTGTGAAACCTGCATCAGATTGAAATCAGTTTGGCGTGGAATCAGGTTTCTAAGTCTCTAAAAAGAAGCATTTAAAGAGAGAGAATAAAGAGCAAGCTGTCATTAGAGTAGGCACAAAACAAATTTTGTCTTGAAAATCAAAAATGGTATGAATTATTACTGATCACATTTCAATAAGTTAAAAGCACTGGTTTTCTTAAATGGTATAAGTACAAAAGAAAAGATAGGGATTCTTTCTAACAAAATAGTCTCACACCTGATTTTTTTTTTCACTTGAATATTCACTTGAATATTTTTCCCTGAAATTGTCTGGGTTAGAGCTCTTCTTAAACACCTTCTTGCTATTCTCACTGTTTAAAAGGAGGAAGTCTTGCCTCATCCTTCACACAGGCCACAAAGATACGAAGACTGTGAATATACTATCTCTCTCCACTTCAACACATATTTGCATTTGCACTTTAATGCCTTTTCCGCCCTACGCAGGAAATTCTCACAGATCTTATAGCCCTAGTGTTAGAAATTCTAGCATCCAACTGCCTAGGTTTGCATTTAGCTCCACCACCAATAAGTTTCATGTAATTGGGCATCATTTAATTTCTTTACATCTCAGTCTAATTAACTGTAAAATGGAGAGAACAAATATATACATATACATATATAAATATATTATATATATAGGACTTTTGTGTAAACACCACGGACAGGACTTGACATTTCTGATATACCATTTGTTGAACAGATTGTTAGTGGTTGTTAATATTGCTATGGAATAGACCCCTGCATTTTTTCCATTCAGTAATAGAAAAAAAGGCTTCTCTGTTTCTTTTCTAAGATCCTTCCTCCATCTGAACTGTTGACTCACTTCTTACTGTTTTCTCTGCAGAGAATCTCTTCACACTTGGTGTTCCCACACTTCAAAGGTGGCAAATGCTACAGGGTTTTTTTTTTTGGGGGGGGGCACACCTGGTGACATTCGGTTACTTCTGGCTATGTGCTCAGAAATCTCTCCTGGCTTGGAGGAACATATGGGATGGTGGGGATCAAACCAAGGTCTGCGTGCAAGGCAAACACCCTGCCACTGTGCTATCTCTCTGGTCCCATACTACAGTTTTTCAACAAGCAACTATATGATTCTTCCCGAGCTTTTCGTTCAGGTTTTCTTCTTGTGTTTTCCTTAACTCCACATTTTGTAAAAACCTGATCATACTCCTTTTATTCCTCACCTTTCCAATGCTATACAATTCACACTACTCTATTGAAATTATAAATTTACTTAACTGAATACAATTAACAAACTGCTGAAATGTTTCTCTTTACAAAATGGAAGCATTAAGTGGGTTGGAAATATTTTTCTTTGCGTTGTTCATTGTCTAAGTGCCTGAGTAATATTTGTTCAATTACTGAATTATTAATTCATGAAGTCATCCATGATCAACATAAAATCCAACAGTGTTTTGTTTTGGTTGCAACTATATAACTCTGTAGCAAGTTTAACTGTTGACTGTGTTATACTGTAGAAATAACTTTCTTGGGATTGGGGCAATAGATAGCACAGCAGGTAGGAAGTTTGTCTTGCACAAGATATATCCCAATAAGATCTCCTATATCCCATATGACACCACAAGCCTGCTAGGAGTGATTTCTGAGAGCAGAGCCATGAGTAACCCTTGAGCACATCCAGTGTGGGCCCAAAACAAAAGCAAATAATAAAACAAATAACTTTCTTGTCTGTTGTGTTTTTAAACTTATGAGAAAACCAAACTCTCAGGCAAGTTATTTTTGCAGTTGAGAAAGTGTTCCAGGGATTGGCTTAAAGCTAATCAGTTTGTAAGAGAGGAAGGCAGGTACAATATTATTATTTGGTCTGTAAGCTTAATATATAATTTCTATCTCTCCATGGGTGCTGAGTTTATTCTGCTCCCATGCTTGTAAGGATGTCTGTTAAGAATAGACAGCTCTGGAAGTATAAATGACCCTTATCTACTGTATCATTGTTTATTTGTGATTACAATTTTAGGACTTAAGTTTTTTTTCATTTCAACTTAGTGTACTGCATCAGTGTAGAACTCCTCTACAAGTCTGGAAAGATTGTTGTACATAGTTTACATAAAGGAAAGAACAAAGGAACTAGAGAAATAAAAAAAAGTGTCAATTAATTGACATATTTAAAAAAATTTAGTGTTCAAAATCTTGTACTAGGATATCACTTGTTTTTAAGAAATAAAATTTGTATGAGGTCATATGATAAAGGCTAGACAATATCAGGAGGTTAACACCAGAGAGTGAGAAATGAGGTTAGTATCAGGGAGTAAAATTATCTGTGACCTATGAATTTCACAGCAAGATGCCAAGTGCATTTGGAAAGCTACATAAAGTTGGTTGGGGAGGAGAGAAGAGATGAGGTGAATTTGCGTGGGAGAGATGAGGCTAATGGGAATGGGAGAAAGTGAATATACAAATTCTATTTAAGCTGCCAGTCAATGTTGAAGAATCAAAGGCTTTTATGTTAAGACTAGGAAATTAAGTTATAAAGGTTGATTTAATATATCCTTTATTGAAACATTTTGAATGTTATTTTAAATTGGACTCAGATTATGTAAGAAATAAGAGTTTCAAATCAAAGAAATCCAATGTAATAAAAATTTGAATAAGCATGATCTAGCATTTGATTAACCTCTAGTTGAAAGCCTAAAGATCAAGAAATGTATTAGTAAGTGTTAGCAATAGTTGAGAAGATATGATGGGAATAGAAGAGGAAAGAGAACAAAAGGCATCAAAAATGCTGGGAACTGGGGCCGGAGAGATAGCATGGAGGTAAGACGTTTGCCTTTCATGCAGGAGGTCATCGGTTCGAATCCCGGCGCCCCATATGGTCCCCTGTGCCTGCCAGGAGCAATTTCTGAGCCTGGAGCCAGGAATAACCCCTGAGCACTGCCGGGTGTGACCCAAAAACCACAAAAAAAAAATGCTGGGAACTAAGAATATTTAACAAACTATTTGACAAACCATTAATCATGCAGATGGGATTTTAAAAAGACATCAAGTTTGGATAAATAAATGGAAAAGACAAACAAAAATAAAACCCAAGTATGACCAGGAATACATATTAGGGACATAATGTGCCCAAAGTTTTGTTGAGAAGTCAATATAGCTATAATTTCTCCTATGTACTTACATCTCGGAAAGCCTCACTTTTCATATTTTGAAGTTTTGCCAGGGGTTGCACACTTGGTATCTCCACACCAGCCAGTCCACTTCTTTTCTTTTTCTGAAGAGCAATGTACATTTGATACAGAAGTTTTGTTGCTACCCCAGGCTTTTCTGTGATGATGCTGTGGGCTATGTTCTGATCAAACTGCACACCCAGACGGTTTAGTGTTGGCTCCAAGCGAGTAAAATTATTAAGCTTTGCACTTGAAATCCTAAGTATTAAAATGTCATAATTAGACAACAGCATTGAGTTAAAATTGAATGACAAATATGTGACATATTACCATGAACCAGTATTATTAATTCTTAAAATGATATCCTTCTAGAGTCAGAAATAAACCTTAATATTGTCTTCTCAAGGCTAATAATAGATTGACATTCTGTTATCAAAAATGGTAAAGAATATCAACTAAACAATCTTCTGAATGATATAAACTTCACTGTATAATTTTTTTTCTTATTGCTTTAAGACTCTATAATGACTTTCTAGATTTATTTTTTAATAATAACATAGTGGGGCGAAAGTGGTGGCACTAGAGGTAAGGCCTCTGCCTTGGAAGTGCTAGCCTAGGATGGACTGCGGTTCGATTCCCCCCTGGCATTCCATATGGTGCCCGCAAGCCAGGAGTGATTTCTGAGTACATAGCTGGGAGTAACCCCTGAGCATCAAATGGTGTGGCCCCCCCAAAATAAAAAACAGAAAACAAAAAAACAAACAATAACAACATAGTGACAAGTTAAAAGTTATTCTGAAATTTCATTAATCATTTATTAATTTACTCTCAATTAGTAGTCATACTATGTGCCAAAATTAAATTAAATTTGATGTATTTGTATAAATTTAAATTTAATTATATATTACATATATGAATTATACATAGTCCCTGTCCTTAAGCAGTTCACCATGGAAGAATTAGGTGAATGAAGCAAAAGTTTGATAACTGAGGAAAGTGTTATAATAGATATTTTAAATGATATAGAATATAGAACTAGCTATGAATCCAGTGACAGAAAGAAGGCAAAAGATGCCCCATGCTTTTTAATCTTTGCTTGTTCTTTTTGTTTTGGAGCCACACCTGGTGGTGATCAGGGACTATTTTCTTCCTGGTGCTTAGAGGTTGCTCCTTACTGTTTGTCTATTTTTTAAAATAGTTTTATTTAGGCACCATTTATGCCTAATACAAAAGTATTTTGTAATAGGGTTTTTAGGCATAAACTAGTCCAACTCCAAACCCACCCACCACCAATATCAGCATCCCCCACAGGTTCCCTCCCACGCTCCCCCCCACTTCTTAACAGCCAGTTTTGAGTGTCCTACCTACAGTATGGGTTGCTCTATAATGATTTTAATTTTTACTACGGAACATGTCCATTTTTCTCTGACCATTGGCCCCTATGTTACCTCCCATTCCTTTGTTTTTGTTTTTGTTTTTGGGCCACACCCGGCGTTGCTCAGGGGTGACTCCTGGCTGTCTGCTCAGAAATAGCTCCTGGCAGGCACTGGGGGAACATATGGGACACCGGGATTCGAACCAACCACCTTTGGTCCTGGATCAGCTGCTTGCAAGGCAAACGCCGCTGTGCTATCTCTTCGGGCCCTATTACCTCCCATTCTTTCCCCCTCCAATGATCTCCTTTCTTGGCTCTCTTTAGGGGCCTGTGTGGTGCCAGGGATTAAAGCTGAGTCTCCCTCATGCAAAGCATGTATTCCAGCCTATTGAGGTAGAAGCTCTCTAGTACTTACATATTTCTAGTTTTTTGTTTTTGTTTTTGGACTATGCCTGGTTTTGCTCGGGGCTCACTCCTGGATCTGCACTCAGGAAAATCCTGGATGCCAGAGACCTAATGCAGTTTAGTCATGAGCAAGGCAATAACTGCTGTACTATATATAATATATATATACATATATATATATTTGGTACTGCATTTAAATTTTTACACTCCTCTGTTATCAGCCTGAATGCAAATATTAGTTTGGCCACTATCCTATTTTCTCTTCACCTTACCATTGAAACATTCAATAATAGTCTTTAATGGAGAAATATACTTGAATATAAATCTAAGTCCCACTTTCAGCCATTCAAATAATACTTTTAGAGCAGAGAGGTGTCTAAGAGTCCCTACAATTTTCTACTATATTTTTACTCCATTATTTCACTTTGAATTCTAAATTATTTGGAGATAAGACACAATGAAAGTCAACGACCAGAATTAAAAGTTAGAGCTTCTAAAACAAACTCTATAGAGATCACTTAATATTTAAACTTTATATACTGCTGCTAATATACTGTTTCTCAAGAGACTGTACTCATTTAGTTACTTTAGGCCATTTAAAATATTATAGGTATCACTAAAATTGTATACAAGCCATAGGATCTTTTCCATGAAAAAGAAGACACATGTACATGGCATGTGAATGCCATATTTGGGTGATTGTGAGTTTCCTAAAATTTATAAATTAAAATTATGCTCTATAAGGAAGTGAGAATAAGAAAATATAAAAAAATAGTTTCTAAAATTAATAAAAGTTCTGTATCATGAAGTAGCCACTATCAAATAAATTTCAATACAATAATTCTTGTTTTTAATTCTTGTTTTTAATCATTTGCTGTAAAGAATCACCCTATTTTCTCAGTGTACTATTGGTCTTCTAATAGCAACAAAACATTTAGTACTGTTATGTCATTAGAATATAATGTCATTAGAATAACATAATGTCATTAAAATATGACATTATATTACCCAAACTTCAACTAATCTAAATGAAGAGACAATGGCTTAGAGATCATTAAAAGAGAGAATATAGGTTACAAGTAAATCTTAGCACAGAAAGTAAATATTTCTGTAGTCTTCTCATATCCAGTTTTGCAATTTATTCCCACCCTCAAACGACCTTAAGTTTGCGTTGAAAACTTTTTACCTAAAGTAAAGTAAAAATGAACCATGTTATAAAGTCTGATCATGAAAGAGAATATTCACATTGATAACTTCAATTACTCTCCTAAAATAGAAAACTGATACCACTACTTCCTATCCTTTGTAAGTTACATGCTAGGGACCCCACTCCCTTAAGCTTTGTTCTATATGCATTCGGGGAGATATGGAATTAACCTATTTATAAGCTTTGTACTTGGGCCTACTGAGGCTAGTGGCATCATAATCCAAGAAGAACATCAACAATCATTATTTCTAAATGTTATCAAAGCTTAGCCCTTTACCCCTCTAAAATTGGGAATACTTGTCCTTTTCTAGCTTTGTACATCATAGCTCCAGATGAGATGGCAGCCAATTAATATTATGGCTCTGTAACACATTAGTCTTAAAATGTTTTGTTTTATTTTTAATAGCCTGGCAAAAATTTCCAGTTTTAATGGTATTTCTATCTGGAAATAGTTTATATATTCTAAATCTCCAAATAATCAAGATTCTGCCAATATATCAAGGTTGGTTTTAAAGTGGTGGATGTCTTATCTTGTGGAATAAGAGCTACCAATATCAGAGAAGAATAAACAGTTGTTTTTGAACACAGGAAAACCACTGGGATTATCTTTGCTCTGGAGACAGAGCATATGATGTAAGTAATGACCTCTGCAGGAATAAGGAATGTATTCTGGGAAAAGACTTCTCCCTCTCTACTTGCAATTATTATTCTCCAAGGGCTTTCTCCTTGCTGCCCTGTAGCTAGGGAGGGAAAGCATATTACAGGGTGAGCAGAAGCAGCTATCCACAAAATCCATGTTACTTTGATCTCTATCTTTTAAATTAATATGATAATTTCACCCTGTGAGATGAACTGAAGATATTTTAAACTATTTTTTATTAATTGAGGTACTGTTTGCTATTTACAATATTGTAGTGATAATTTCCCATGTACACAATGAACTAAAGATATTTTTCAAAGGGGACTCTCAAAATTCATTATTTTTTAAAATTAAGTAATTTCCAATATATAACTTTAAGTTATAAAACAATAGACTTTATTTACTTTTATATTTTATAGAAAAAAATCTAAAAGTATTAGAGATAATTCCCTAATCATTGGACCTGGTTATGTAGATCGCTGCTACTTTCCTGGTATAAAAATCTTTATCACTTATCTTTCCTTCCTATTAAATTACATGCCCTAAAAATAAAGTAAGTTGTTTCAAAAACTATGAATGGCGATACATCCAATATATTGCTATTAATCAGAAGAAATGCTCCTCAAACTGTTATATTTCAACCATATGCCATTCTCATAATTAAAAAATATATATATGGCTATGGGAAAAAAAACAGTGGTTTCCAGGTATCAGGGTGTGGGGAAAATAAAAAGGCAGAGAAAGACTTTAATGTTGTAATAACACAGAGAATGTTACAATAATGTTAGGTACATGCAATTATACTTGCAAATTCATGTGTGTTGAAAAACAATTTAATTGTTCTATCAAATATAAATGCATAGTTTTTATCCATATAACAGAGATTCTTGCTTCATTTCATTCCCTTTTTAATACCTTTTAAGGATACTTAAAAGGGAATAAACTTTTCTGTATAAAGTACAATGTCATAGCAACGTTACTCATAATAGTTAAAAAGAGGAAAACATTCTCATCTATCAATTCTGAAATAAGCAGCAAAATGTGTTGTGTCCATTTGAAGCAGTTCACCAAATAGGAATGAAGTTCTGATGTTAGCAACACAAAGGATGAAGTTAAACACAAATTAACCTCAGAGATATTATCCCAAGTGAAAGAAAACAAGTTACTAAATGTTACGTGTTTTATGATTTTATTGAGAAAAATAAAAGGTCTGGCAAATCCATAGATGGGAAATAGATTAGACAGTGATTGTGGTATGGGTACAATTAAATATAATTTAAACTACAGAATTGTTTATTTAACAATGAATTATTGTATGTAAATTATATCCCAAGAATCACTAAAAACAAAATATACTATGTATTATAGCACTATTAAGTTTTTTCTATGTTTTTGAAATACAGGAAAAATTACTTAATGTCCAGGACACTATATGCTGTTTTACTTCTTAAGAGAAAGCAGAAGCAATGAACAAATTAGAAAGTAATGAGGCCTAAGATGGAAGAGATAAAGAAGATATTAATGGGTCCCCATCTAAGAATCTGATCTTGCTGCAGACTGATAACTCTAATTTGAAATACTGGGACTTGGATATGCGAGGAAACAACAATTTTCAAACCAATTGTCTGCTTGGCTTGTTTAAGTTAGGAAGGAATCTCATATTTGATGATTCTTTAAAGTTGACTTTGTAGGCTAAAATATACAAATGCCAAAGGAACTGACCTTTTTAAATTAAGGAACAATTTCACTAACCTGCTTTCTGAAAATTCTGAAAAATCATCCTGAAGCTCAAACTTGTACAGAACTTCTCCAATTAGATAGCCATTGGAAAATGCCTTTGCAAATGACTTGGGAGCTGAATTTTAAAACAGAGATAAAAAATAAGCATAATGTTGTACATACATTTTTCATAATGTATGTATTCATAAAATAAAGCTATAATTTATTTAGCTTGAACTCAAAATGCCATGAATTACCTCCAAAAGCATGAAGTTTACTATTAGACATTTTACAAGGATGCCCAAGGAAATATAATTTGGTATGCAATTAGGTAGAGAATCTTGAAAGAAAAGACAACTTCTGAGAAAATTAAACAAAGCATAACAAACCAAATAAATAAATACTTACATGTAAAAGCTAAGTCTGAGGATTATTTTCAGATATACTCTAAAACTTCAGTTATATAAAACTATGAACTGTGATAGCAAAGCGTGTCCAAGTGATGTATAATCTAATAGTTTTAAACCTTAAGATTCATTTTAATCTTGCTTTAATGGAAATTTAACTAAATGATGAGCACCTTTTTAAATAAATCCTATAGGACATGAACAAAATTTTATTAGTGGTTTGGGAGTTTGTAGTACTTTAACTATTTCATTCAAACAGTAATAAAGACAGTGAAGAGGAATAATTCCCTTTGTTAGCTGTGCTGCCTCTGACAAACTGCTCTGTCTCCACATCTCTAGATAAAAAGAAAACCAAATGTATGTGCTGTAGGGAAATTTTGAAGTTTAGAGGTGAACTGTTTGGTACTATTACTGTCAGAAAGCATACACAGACTGATAAGTGAAGGGAAAAAATTCAATATGTATTAAGTGGAATTTGCTAGATTTAAGCATGTTCACAGTTTGAGATCACATATATATTCTTATGAAAATAGAGGTTTAAATTATATTAAAGGTCAATATACAAAGATGGGTTTAAAATTAATGTATGTTATAATAGGATAAATTATGCATTTCTCAAATGATTTCAAATTTCTCTAGAACTCTTCCAACATGTGTCTACAGGGTCTTTCAGTCCATAGCAATAAAAGGGTAATACAATGTGTGCCATCACAGTATCACAAACTCAGATAATTTTCTTTTTTCTATTTGGCCACAATAAGGGGATGAAATAAATATGGATAACACTTTATGAACATATGCAATGCTTTAAGGTTTGCAGAACTGATGTGTGGCTGCACTAGGATAAGGTGAATTATTTCATTAGGGTCACTGTTCATAGATCTTTTGCAGAAAAGTACCTTTTACTATATAAAACAATGCTTTGTACATCTAATTTTAGCCCACCAACTCAAGCCCAGATAACTTTCACTGAGACTTTTCCTAAGCTCTGTTCTCCAAGTATACTATACACCCAAAAATACTTAGTAATTAAGTTGAATAAATATAATTAGGAAGATAGTTGAAGAGATGTCAATGATTCCCACACATTCAATTTAGCTTAGGATGGCCTCCTGAACTACCTAGAATTAGAATCTTCTGCCTAGGGTTATAGTATCCTTAGTTTATAATAGGAAAAAGAAATTGATGGGTGTAAAACCATCAGGGAGAAAAATGAATTAACCTATGAATCATTTTAGTAAAACTTTCTCATACCCCAAGAAAATGAAAGTTTCAGTAATCTAAAACTTTTTCAGCCACTGTAGAAAAGGGACAATATCTTTACTCTGAAGTTTAAAGTTTGGCACCTGTTACCGAAGATTTTGTAAATATTTTTAGTAATTTTTTTAATAGAGGACATTCCCCCATGTTCCTGGGGGTCTGGGTGCAGTGGAAAACACAGTCCTGGGAGCAGAATTCAGAGTCTGTTCCAGGCCAGTCATGAGCTCTATCATTTGAGCCAGTAAAATTTTTTATCTTAAGCAGAACAATTTTGTCATAAATTTAAAACTGTTCAGGACAGAATCTTCTCCCTTTAAAAACATGGTACATTCTGTCAGGGTTGATGATTTGATTCTCTTGCTCATCTGTCTTTCCAGTAGTGTGACTAAATGTGACACTCCAATTTCACTGTAGAGAGATCAGAGAGAACAGGTAATTACATGTCTCTTGAAGCAACCCCCTTTGGAGAAAGCAGAATACATGACACACATGAGCTCTGTAACTGTGTCAGTTTTATCGTACTGCCTAGGATGTACCTTTTCTATGTAGCCCAAGGACGCTGCCCTCCTAACTAAGGGACACGACTGCCCTAATCTAACACTACCACCTAAATCTAATGGTGCCTTTATGGGCTTTGAAAAGGAGGAGGGTTTGGCTTGGTTTTGCAATAAATACAGTTGGGCATTTAACAAATAGCTTTTTGGTGAAAGCTTACATCAAAGAATGATACAGTGAAAGTTTTAGCTCCAATTTCACCAAGAATGAAGATCCTAGCTTGCATTATCATCCACCTTTAAAATGTCAAGAGTAATGCCAGAAGGTTCCTAATTCTCCTGGTGGCCATGGTGCAGCAGCTGTAAAACCAAAACCCCTCAGTAAGCCAGGAAAAACTTTTAAATACAGCAAAATAAGTTACATCTATAAATGAAAAGCCAAGTAAATTGACTTTCTTCTTAAGAGAGGAACAAAAGGAGCTGCTAAGGGTTAGGAACTGCCTTGGCCCCAGCAGACCTGTGTTTCTAGGTCATGGCCCTGCAGGCACTTAGCTTAGCCTTGGCATTTTCCTGCTGGGTACAATCAATTTTAAAGCACAGCAGACAAGCCTTCCCTGTGACCCTGATGTATCAAAACAAAGCAAAATCCTTCTGTAATGTCTGTATACTTCAAAATTATATTGTCCAAAAACACAAAAGATGTTCTGGTTATATTGAATTGGCTTTCCTACCAGCCCTGACTCTTCCTTGAATCATTTTCCCCTCCTCCTAGATAAGACATAAAAAATGGTGTTGGTCATGCATTCCCATGCTGCTTGAAAGGAAATAATTCAGAACCAAGCACAGATTCTTTGAATGCCCCTTTGAACATTTGTGTTCACAGATGCTGGGAGTCTCTTCTAACATTCTCTTACTGAGACATACCCCAGTTTTTCCCATGGTGTATGTTTTCTTTGACTCCACCAAATCAAGAAATCCAATTCTATTCACTAAAGGTCCACCCTGCCCTATGTTATCACTCCAAATCCCAAGTACTATTCTTTTCTTGTGACTTCTTATCTTAAAATGTTGACAATGGCTTTTAATATAGTCTACATCATTTAAATTTGTTGTCTCAATTTCTGGTCTGTGACAGTAAAATTTAATCAAGGAAAATGCTAAAATGTTCCCAAAATAGCAAATCTGTTGCAGTACATGAGCAGCAGAATATTTCCTAATTACTGAATGCTCATGTATGAGAAACATGCAGTTTAATTATACCCAGTTTAGAAAAAAGAAGTCAGGCAAAGGATGTTACACTATCTAGTTATTTTGCTATAAACAAACCTCAGAACATATCCTCAAAGAAGCTGATTCACTTTCAGAACCAAGGCTGCATGATATGGCATGATATGACCCAAGAAAATCTTACAAACATTATAAAATACTATTGGCAAATAAATATTTAATCCCTGTACTGTTTTTTGCAAAGTAAAATCTGATACTTTTGAAAAAATGACATAAGAACTAATCAAGAATTACTGTACAAAGAAAAATAAAACATCTTAGAATCTATGACAAATAGAAAATATAACCTCTAAAATGAAAAACAAAACTAAAATATATACAGATAAAATCAACCACCTATGAAATCCTTAGTAAAACATCCCCGATATCAAGTAGTATAAATTATATTTCAAAACTTATAATAATTTGTCAATTTGAAATTTTCACACATCATGTAAACTATAATCATATAATTCAGTGAATTTACTCATAAAATGTATGTGTTAATGAGTAAAAAAATTTATAAATATTGCAATTTCATATGCTTTCAAAGAGCTGAGAACAGTGGAAATCACCAATGAATAGACTTTCTCTAACATTAGGGGAGAACAGAATCCAAATCTTTTAATCCTATCCAACCTAATTAGTGTAGATTAGGTCTAATTTAATCTGTCACCAATATTTACATAAAATATTTATAAGGAAGCAATGTTATATATCATATATTTTCTTTTTTAGAGGTTTTCTTGGTAATATTGAATTTATGAACATGCATGAGCAAAGTTATCTATACATTTGATCTTCTGTGTCTACTACCCTACCAATATGGCACATTACATTCAATCATTAAAATTATCTGTTTCATCTCTCTCTCTCTATATATATATACATACATATATATATATATATATATATATATATATATATATATATATATATATATATATAGGTACCCTGGTTTAAAAATCAGCAAAATTGAATTGTAGTATGAAACTAAAATTAGCCCTATGAATTTGCTTAACGACATAAAACAGAGCTTCTGAAAGAATAAAATAGAATTAATGTACTCTGGTAACCTTCTCAAGATAAGTAAAGTCATAGGTTCAACCAAAAACAATACTTCAGCTTTGCCTCATTCACAAAATGCCAAATAAAAAAAATATTTACTAAGTGCCAGTTATTGTCAGGCTCTATTGTAAGCATAGTTCTAAAGTCAAATGTAGAAAAAAAGTTGAAATACTATACATCCAGTGTCTGGGTCACATGTTAGACCTTGTGCTACACACACACACACACACACACACACACACACACACAATCACACACACAAATATTTATTTATAATTCCATTTAATACCTTCCTAAATACATAAAAATTATTCTTATTCTTACAAAACTAGAATTTTCAATTATTATTTCTACTTTAAATATTTTAAACCAAAATAGAAAGACTTGGTTTTCTCATTTTTCTCTTTATTGGATCTTGGTTACAACATTTAAGATAGCTGAAACAACTTTATCATAAGGCACATTAAACTTTCAATAATGCTACACCTAGAATAAAAATGGCTAAATACTATCTTATATAAATGCTTTATAAAGGACCTGTTTTGTGTAGCATGGGAAATTCACATTTGTGGAGAACACACAGGTATGACAGTCTGATGTATACTCATATACTGTAGTCCTCTTATACTGAATATTAATAATAGTTTTATCAAATAAAGGAAAGGCATATTCTAGAATCTGGGATTCATTTTTTTTGTTTTGATTTAGGCTTTCTCTCAGAAGGGCTCAGTGGTTATTCCTGGTTCTGAGCTCAGAAATTACTTCTGGACAGCTCAGGAGACCATGTGGGATGCTGGAGATCAAACCTGGTTTGGCTCTGTGCAAGGCAAATGCCATATCTGCTGTAATATTGTTCTGGCCCCCAAACTGGAAATCTTTTGCTTTTTATTGCATACAGAATTGAAACTAGAACCTGGATCCTTTCACTATACAAGGCTAAAAATTTACTGAGCAAGAGCTCCAGCCTCAAAATAATATGATTCTTAGAAAATTTCATCAAATATTTTAATAACATTTTGTGGCTTATTTTTCATTATAAAAATTACTTGAATTTTGGATGCTATTTTTTATTGGGAAACTTTTTGCAATTTAAGGTATTTTATGAACATACCCACCAAAGGATCATTTTCTAAAAGAATGTATCTATTTAAATTTAACTCACTGAAACTCCTTAGCTTTGGTAAAAAAGAGATTGGAATCTTCATATGTTGAGAATAATCAAGTCTCTGGAGATGCCTAGGAACTCATTAAATATAAGGAGACTTTTCTCAGTTGAGGATTAGTGTAACTCAGATCTAATTGTTTATTTTTTTTACTGCTGATATTCAGGGTAGTTTAGGCAACTCAAAATTCACTATCATAGGTTTTATCCAAATTGACTTCTGCCTTTCAGAAAAATTTATGTCAATCAGCTTTAGCTGCCTCTTTAATGAATAAATTAGTCTGCAGTTTTGTGAAGGCAGGGATTGCATTCTGCTTACTTTGTACTAATCAAGTAACAAGTGGTCTGAACCACTTCAAAACAAACACTACTAGATTCACCTTTGTTATTTAATCACCTAGAAATTAGGTTATGCCTTGGATGTTATAACTTCAGATTCTTACAAGGAGAGCTCAGGTGAACATATTTGGGGGAGTTGAAGGTTTTGGCTTAATTGCTCTTTGCTTTAATGTTTCCTTAATATAAACTAATATTCCACATGCACCTTAGAGAAGATAAATATCTAGTTTTGAATTATAGAATCTGTTTGTTGAATGATCCTCACGTTATTCTCCTCTCTTAACTTCATGTATTCATTAGTACATCTGGGAGAATATGTTATATAGATTTGAAGGTGGGGAGTGTAAATAAAACAACCTCTGCCCAGCCCAGAACACAGCTCACCATCTATGTTGACCTGTTCAAAGTTTTGTAAATGCCTGTTTAAAACATAACATTCTTTTTTTTTTTTTTTTTTAGTTTTTGGGCCACACTCAGGGGTGCTGCGGGGTTACTACTGGATCTGTGTTCAGAAATCATTCCTGGCAGGCTCAGGGGACCCTATGGGATACCAGGGCTTGAACCTAGGTCCAACCCTGAAATATAACATATCCTTAAGAAATTTTAGATCTAAGCCCTAAGTAACATTACTGTCATTTCTTTTTCATTATATTTCCATTAAAATTTTTCTGGATAAATGTATTCTTTTGGTTTTGGTCAATGGTGGTGTTCAATGATTACTCCTGACTCAGCTCTGTGCTCTAAAAATCACTTGTGGTGGTTGCTCAGTGGCATCATTATGTAGTGCCAGGGATCAAACCCTGGTAGGCCTTGTGCAAGAAAAATGGCTTGCCCACTGCACTATTTCTCTAGCCCCTAAATATTTTTAATTTAATTTATTAAATGTTTTTAATTATATTAGGTATTGTCTATATTGTACATTTTTCCATACTGGGTCCGGAGAAATCGCATAGCGGCGTTTGCCTTGCAAGCAGCTGATCCAGGACCAAAGGTGGCTGGTTCGAATCCCGTGTCCCATATGGTCCCCCGTGCCTGCCAGGAGCTATTTCTGAGCAGACAGCCAGGAGTGACCCTTGAGCACCGCCGGGTGTGGCCCAACCCCCCCCCCCAAATTTTCTTTTCCATACTTCATTTGTAATGCTATATTAAATTTTATTTTCAAAAGCATGAGGGTTTTGTATTTATTTGGAAGTGGGTAAACGCTGAGGTCTGAGGGATCATTCCTTTTGGTTGTCAAGTCTGATAGGGTGTGGGAAATCAAATCAGGCACAGCCACGTGAAAGGTCAAGTGCCTTACCTGCTCTGCTATCTCTCTAGCCCACTATTTTTAAATTAAAAAAAATATATGTTTATTTAAAAATAAATTAATATTTTAATTAAAAAACTAAATTTAACAACTAAATAGCAGTGTAGAAAAAAGTTAGCAAAATTATTCTCCCATAGTGGTAATCAATACCTACAAAGTAATCAATACATACATGCATAAAATTTTTTTCTAATTGTACACAAACATAAAGATTCATGACTATCAGCATTTATCCACATACTTCTCTATGCTCACATAAACAAATGTGCATATTCATAACTGTGTGTTTACTAGTTTGCATACATTTACAGTAGTCAAATAACTAAATTTTTCTTAACTGAAAATAAATTAATATATTTAGGCCAAAAATTATAGAAAACAGCTCATCCATTCTAATAATAGTATAATGATTTATCATGTAAAATTTATCTGAACAATCCAGTATCAAAAATCATTTCATTTTTTTCTTTTCTTTGACCCTAAAATATATGTGGCAATATACATCCTTGTTTATATCTCCTTTACTTATTGATTGTTTATTTTTGCGTATGATTTTTAAAATAGGAGATTTTTACACTTACTGTCCTCAGAACTATTTTATGCTTTTTATATTTATAATCTCAATTAGTCTTGATCCAACTTGGTCAGGTATCATTATTACTCCAATCTTGACTTGCACTTACTATTATGTAGTCAGAGGAGGGTAAATAATTATTTTTGTTGTTGCTGTTTTGTTTTGGATCCACACCCAGTAATGCTCAGGAATTATTCTAGATTCTGCAGTCAAGAATTACTCTAGAAAGTACTGGGAAGTAGGGAATCATTCAGAATGTCAAGGACCAAATCAGTCCACCAAGTGCAAAGGAAGTGTCCAACCTGCGATACTATTTCTCCAACCCCAAAGGAAGATAAATAATTCTAACCTGAAAAGTCCATCACTATAATCTTGTCCTTAACATAACGTTTATTCAGAGGCTTCAAATTGTTTTCCCAGAAAGATGCACCCATTTTCAAGATAGTGTCTCTAAACTATTTAGCCTGTGAGCTGATCTTCTAAAGAAAACAGGTATCAACAATAGGCAGCTTGCTTCCTAAGAAAATCCTATCTGGTTCCTAATAACACACAATTCTTTACAGTTTGAAACTCCTTTACAATGTGGAACTTGGGTACCCGGGGACTGTGTCTCTTCTGAAACTCCCCTTATACTTTGGATCAAGTATGGGTATGTGTTGTGGATAATTGGAATAGAGAACACAGCAGCTATCTGAACGAACAACTTCCAGATTTATACACCAGGGAAGCAGCATGGGGACTTTTTCCAATTGAACTTATGTTGTTAAAATTTTTAGGTAAATGGCTTCCAGTTTTTTAAATATTTACAGAGTGAAATCATTCTTTCATCTCCAAATCCAAAGTCTAAATAACTTAAGTTACAACCACTGTTGCGTAGTACTGTTTTCATGTTTTTAAATTCATTGTATTTTTCTCAAAAGTGTTTCAATATGTCAGACTTTCCATGAAAACTTGAGTAAAGAATGTGGACTTTAGGGTTTTTTTTTGGGGGGGGTGTTTTTGTTTTTTGGGCCACACCAGGTGATGCTCAGGGGTTACTCCTGCCTATATGCTCAGAAAAAGCTCCTGGCTTGGGAGACCATATGGGATGCCAGGAATCTAACCGGGTCTGTCCTAGGTTAGCCTTGTGCAAGGCAAACGCATTACCACTTGCTCCACCGCTCCGACCCCAATAAACTTTTGATTTTAAAGCCAAACCAGGCCCGGAATTGTCTCTTTGGTAGAGCCTTTTAAGAGCATGGTATTGCATTCTGGCTCTGATCATGAGAGAAGGATGGGAAAACAAAAAAAAAAAGGCTAAACATTGTTCTGAGGTCAGTATTATATTTTAGTAGAGAAACAATCACACAATGGAACAGCAATAAATCTTGGGAAAGAACTTATTACAGTTCCCCAGGACGTAAATGATTGGGTGACGGTTTGACTAAAAGTCTGGGTTTTCTTCAAGAAATTAAACTGGAGGCATCCCAATACTAAAGATGTTAATATTGACAATAAAAACACAACAGCTCAGCAGAAACACCACTAGATCAGGCAAAAGCTGTGGATAGCCTAAGGTCAGCTTGGCAGTCTGGTTTCTCTGGTAGCAAATTGGCAATATATAAAAAATACTTCTGGAAAAACAGACCAGAATGGTCTGTTTTTGCCTTGGGCAAAACCCCGAACAGTTGAAAAAGCTAATTCCTGTTGAAGAAACAACAGGATGCAGTGGAGATGGAGAAATGGCACAGTGCTGGAATTGTTCACACTTAGAAAAGTTTGGGCTAGCAGTTATCTCAGTGGTGGGCTGATTATGAAACTTTGGGGAGTGACTTCAAGGTTAGGATGAAATCATGTTAATGGAAAGGTCAACTTTAGGGGGAAAAAAACAAAACAAACAAAAAACCCAGAACTATAATCAGAAATAACCCCGCTTGTAACTTCTGAGTTAAAACAGCCTGTATGTTAACAAAGGGTGTATGTTAACACAGTGCGTACATGCATTCCCCTCTTCCATCTAGTTAGGTACGAAAAGTGGGTTTGGATTTTTGGATAACAAGGGCAAAGAAGAAATTCAACCAGGACAAGCATATAGGACACAAGTGGGTGGGTTAAAGCGACTCAGAGCAGCGAGGAGACAGAGGAAGAGAGCAGAAAACTGGACCCACACATGGAGTGTGAATCTCGGCGGCTTTGAGGGTTCAACGGGAACTGTGCAAGCCCGGGAGCCGAAGAGCGGGGTTGGGAGAAGCCCCAAGTCCCAAAGGGACGGGGCTGTGGGGCTGCAGCAGCGGGAGCTGGGACTCTGCAAACTTGGTTCCCAATTCTGGCCCGCCCGGGCTTCCAAACGCTCCACTCGGCCAGGCCCTCCACCACCAACCATCAGGGAGACCCCCGCGGGACCGGGCAGGGTCACTCACACACGGTCTGGGACACCTTCAGATCCTGGTTGAGCCACTGGCACAGGATCTCCGACATGTTGCAGGCTGTACTTCGGACTCGCAGCAAGTGCAAGGAAGGCGCGGGAAAAGCAGCCTTCAGGTCCGCGTCCTCCCGTTGCTATGGGCAACTGTTGTTAAGAAAGCGTAACCAAGGCGCAACTAGGGACCGGAGAGAAGTAGAGAAATAGAGAGGGACGCCAGAGCCCGTCGTCCGAGGACCAACAAGTTGCCCTTACGGCCCCTGCTGGCCAGTAAGAACGGAACGTGCTTCAGTTCCATTGCCACTTTCCCCTTTCAACATTCTCCTGCACCAGCATCCTGGATGCACAGTGACAAAAGACTCCCAGATCCATCCCCAAGTTTGCACAGATACTTCCCAGGAGGCAACAAGTTGGGATTGGGAACAAGAGGAGAGGGAAAAGGACTCCTAAGACCAAGAGGTCTTGATGGAAGAGATCCCCACCGCCAACCCCATTTGTCTTTCAAGAAATCTAAGGATCTTCTTTATTCTGATGACAGTGGTTTTGGCTGTTGATTTGCAGAAAATGACTTTGTATTGCTACCACTACCATAAAATGCATGAAAGAATCAGTCATTCATCTGGGATAGAGCCTAGAATGCAACAAGTATACAAATTTTGTGTTGGTGTTGTGTCAAAATCAACAATTAGGATAATTAGTATAACAATTAGGATGATTAGTACTTTTTTTGTTTTTGTTTTGGGACACAACCTGCGGGGCTCAGAGATTATTCCTACCTTTGCACTCAGAAATCGCTTCTGGCAGGCTGGGGGACCATATGGGATGCCTGGAATCGAACCTGGGTTCTTCCCAGGTCTGTCACGTACAAGGCCCTACTATCACTCTGGCCAGATAATTAGTACTTTTATATCTTCTTGAGAGGTGACAACTTAATGATCTTATTTTCTGGTTTGTATTTAGCTCATTGCTGGTTTTACTTAACATGTAAATCTATATCTCATGAGTTTCTTCTTTCCCAACATAGCAGGAACTCTGAGCAAGTTTATTTGGCAACAGGATGGAGGTCAATACGTTCCTTCAATATACCTCCTTTATAATGATTTGAGTTCAGAAGATTATAAGATTCTTAAAGGCCGATCTAGCTGGGGAAATAAATTTCATAAAGTTTTATACATTGGAAGGTAGACAATACAGGTGTCAAACTCCAGGCTGCACTGCAGAATATGCTTGAGCTCAGAAACCAGCTCCAGCAATGACTCTAACTAACACAATGAATAAAATGCTTCTGAGTCAATCTATAGAAACTGTTGTTTCTCTCAAAGAGCTATTTAGGCACTTTACAAGCTGTAAAATATAAAAGGTGAAACTACGTAATGGTACAAAAAGCAATGTATTCAAAAGCTACGTTCTACTAAGATATTTTTAACTTTGTGTTTGAAGGAGTTTAATTGCAACATGGATAATTCAAGGAGATATGCAGTAATAAAATAGTAACAGACTAAACCTTTGTATATTAAATATATATAAATGGGCTGAAAAATAGTACAGTGGATAAAGCTTTTGCCTTTGCAAGTAGGTATCCCAGGTTTAATCCCTGAACCCATATATGGTCCCCTGAGCACCAAAAGGAATGAGTATACCCTGAGTATACCCTGATCACAGCCAGTCATGGTACCCACCAAACCAAAATAAAATGAATTAATAATAATGTAAATATATACATAAAGGTCATAAATAATAATATACTCACTTGATTTTTTTCTCCTCCTGATGCCTCTTTTAAATATTTTGAATGGTTATTTAAAAGTATATGTCTTTTTATTTAAAGCATGTGTTTCTCAAATCTTCAATCAGCTTCCTTAAGATTAATTTTATTTACATTTATATTCATATACATTTACATTGCTGTCTTTTGTTACTTTATTCTTTGTACCATTTAACTTCTTTGGATTTTATACTTAACTTCAACTGGTTGAGTTTATTGTATTTTGTGTTCTATCTTAAATTCCCAATATATCTCTTTCCTATAGAGCTTTTAAAAATAAATTTATGAATAATATAAATATAATACATAAATTAATCCTATGTGCTGACCTAAAATGCCAGAATTACTTTTCCCTGGCATAAGAGTAGGAAACAATGTGAATAATTCTCAGTGAATAAATAACATTAATCACCATTTTGTAAACTAATTAATTTTTAAAAATTAAATACAGTTAATTACAATTACTTTTAATTCTATCACCACAATATACAGTTACAAAGGTGTTCATGATTGAGTTTCAATCAAACAATGTTCAATAACCTTCACCAATGCACATTTCTTCTGCCATCATTACCCCAATTTTCCTCCTTGCCCTTCTCCCTGCCTGCCTCTATAGCAAACATTCCACCATTTCTCCCTCCTTTTTTTTACCCTTCTAAACACTGTGATTTGCAATATGGTTACTGAAGGGTTATTCTACATATCACTTTACCTCTTTTCAGCTCCCAGTCTGACAGAAAATTCTTCAGTAGCTGGAAACAGGAATTCTTCAGCAGAGAACGTTCAGTAATTCATTGAAAATTTGTTTGTTAAAACTTAGATTGTTACTGTAATGATGAAACATTATGCCTAGGTTGTACTGAATTATTCAATATCAGAGAAACATAACAAGAAATGGGAGGAATGTACATTTTGTGTCATTTTTTATTTAAAGTAATCCAGAAGATCATTAAGTGTAGAATAGATAGGCAAGATTTTGTTTCCTTATCTCAAGACTCTAGTTATTAAAGAAATAATCTGCCTCACAATTTGATGTTATTTACATATTATTTGAATAAAACCACTAAGGTGTTTTTCTCTACATATTTCCTCTCCACCTTCTATTGTCAGATTTAAAAATATGTTAAACTAAAACATTGAGATTCAGGATGATTCATTCCCCACTTCATCAATGAATTATACAATTACAGAGCCCCTATTATGAAGTTCTCCATTTAAAATATTTTTTAATTTTCTAGATTTACTTTTTCATAATTATAATTAGAAGACTTGAAAACAGAGAAAGCAAAAAGAATTTTGCAATTTGGGCATTAAAGATCATACAGTCGAGATAGTATATCATTTGTAATTAGCAATTTCTAATTTTTCTTTCAGTGATCTCTACCTCCTGATATTCACTCCCTTCAATATGCATTGGCAGTATTGATTCCATTCTAGTGAACAAAAGAATTAAAATGATATATCACTTCTAAAATTAAGTGGCTTTAAAAAAAAAGACTGACTTCCATCATGGGCATTTCTTTCCTCCTTCCCCTGAATTATTCTTTTGGAAGAATTCATCTTTCATCTTGTGAGACTTCCCTATGAAGTGACTAAAATAAAAGATACTGGGGATCACCAACAATATCAGAAACTTAGAAATGGATCCCAACCCATTCATAATTTCAGATGAGATTATAGCTACATCTTATGACTTGTCATAAGGATGTCTATGACAGTCTGAGACATATTGCTAATTCATGATCAGATTTCTGCACTATAGAAACGTTCATTGTTGAAAAATGTTGACTATAGGGTTATTATGCAAGTACAGACAGAAAATAAAATCATACTAATAACAATCAGATTCTTGTAAAGGGTATGAATATTCTTGTTTATCTAGAAAAGTATAGGACAAAGCTGTCTTAAGGGCAAGCAGATAAAAAATGGCTTCCTTAGATGTCTGCAGTAACTATTTTACCTAACCAAAATGGCAAAGGGGGGGGTCCTTCCATAGAATAAATTAACCAATGTTTTTAGCATGCAAAATTTTGTCTGAGTTATTCTGAATTGAAACATAAGTATTGATATAAAACAGAGACAAGAGGATCAGAATAAAAAATGGAGCTGTGAGATGTGATGGTGGAAGGGGATGTTGGTATGATGTAAAGATTAAAGGTCACAAGTCAGGGAGAATAGGCAGCCCCTGGAATTAGGGAAAGATCTGGTAATGGATTTTTCCTTAGTGCCTCTAGAAGGAATAAAGTGCTTCTGCCAATATCTTGATTTTATCTCAGTAAAACTAATTTTGATCTCTGCCTTCCAAAGCTATATATATATGTGAGTTGTTTTAAATATGCTATATGCAATATATGTGTGTGATTTATATTAAGAAACTTTATTATAATTTTTTACAGTGCCAGTAAGAAATCCATATAGGAACTTTAGATAAAACTCCCAATTCATTCATTGTAGTTATTTTTGTAAATGATCAGAATGGTGGGACCTAATTTATTAGCAGACAACTAATTCCTTCAGTTGTCATATCAGAATTCTCTATAAATGAAACAATATAAAATAAAATAGAACAGAAACTGTTAGAGAACATTATGTAGCAAGAGTAAGTGTGCCACAATGTTGAATACTGTCCTGGAATATAAAGAGTCCACTGAAGTTCCTTTAGGACTTAATTTCAATCTGATCTGCCATGGCCTCCTTGTCCAGACACTTCAGGGAGTTCTCTGGGTTCCCAGAAAAGTGGGTGCAGGGTTCAGTGAAGGAAGGAGACACACTCAGTTGTTGTGGTGGATCATAATTGTGTGTCAGTTTATTGAATGCTACAGGGTGTATTAAAACATGAATTTTACATGTGAGAGACTATCTACATCTGCTTTCCTGCAAGGTTAAAAAATTTGTACTTTCTTGGGGCCCAGAGAGATAGCACAGCGGTGTTTGCCCTGCAAACAGCCAAGTCAGGACCAAAGGTGGTTGGTTCGAATCCTGGTGTCCCATATGGTCCCCCGTGCCTGCCAGGAGCTATTTCTGAGCAGACAGCCAGGAGTAACCCCTGAGCACCGCCGGGTGTGGCCCAAAAACCAAAAAACAAACAAACAAACAAACAAAAAAAACCAAAAAAAATATTTGTACTTTCTTGATAGCAACAAGCTTATCAGTACATACTGTTAGATCTATAAGTGTCTTCACAACAGATAATTCACAGGCCTTTAGTGTGGGTTACAAATGTTCTGAATAATAAGTTCCAATTAAAAGACACAGGGGAGTTGAGTCAGAGGCTTCTCTGTTATCTAAGGGCAAACTTTAACATCTCAAAGATTTTTACTCCTAGGCTGGGCCTTGGGTGTCAATTCTGATATAAATTAAAAGATTAGCAAGTTTTCCAGGTATTCCTACAAAGGGCTTTATTCATCTGAGTGAGCAGAATATCTTTTAAAAGACTAACTTTACTTTGATAATTGCAAAGTTATTTTTATGTTTCTCTTGATACTGATTTTCCCAGGTAAAATGATATTTAATCAAGTCCATGTTGGTATGTAAAAATTTTGTCATCTGGAAGTAAATGCTCAACTATATAGATACTTAGCACAGCAGCAGGGAGATTATTATTAGGCCAAATATATGTTTGCAACTATTATTTGAAACTATTACTAAGCTTAAGAAATACTACCCTCACTTTTTAAGGAAGCATTCTCTCTTTGAGGTCTTTTCTCCGCCATCCATGCTGGGGGAGTCCAGTGGGCCTTCTGATTTTAACTTTCCTTAAATTATGGAGGCAGTACTGTTCTATGAATTCTCTTTGCACAACTTGCTCACAGTTCTTTATCAAGTCTCAGCTTCCTCAACTCTATATCTTGACCCTACTAATGATAGGTTCCTTCTTATTTAGTCAGTCTTGTTCATCAGCACTTTCACCAAGACATACTATTCCCTCCCTTTCCTCTTCATTTCCATCTCTATCTCATTCCCTTCCCTATACCCAAAGCTCAAAATAAGTGACTTTATTTGGACTCTTATCTAAGATACTTAACCCTTACTAACTGCCCACAGCTTGTCTAACAAGTTAGTTTTGCAATCCTCTAATGTCTTTATGAATACTTTCTCAAAGTGCTAATTTAAGTCCTCATAATCATAGACAATTCAGCTTCAGTGATTTGCAGCAAATAACAATGACACTGCAAAACTATTTCAAAATTTTTGAGACTTTGCTATTAAAATCAGCCTGACCTTTTCTTCCATGTGCCTCTACCCAGCCCACATGATTTGTGATGTATGGATTGCATCTTTCTCAGGGAAACATCAATATTACCATCTTAGGGAGTAATCATCCCTGAAACAAAATCAAGTTAAAATCAAGACAAAATAATATAGTCTCATAGGAGAATAACTGAGTCATATTCTATAACAGACAAATAAGTCAAAGTTAATTTATCAGAATTCTTGTTTTCTCATCAGTTGTTATCAGTGTTGCCAAATCAAACTTTGCTATTTTAGATCCAGTCTTAAATTCATCAATACATTTAAACATATCCAGTAAATTATGTCAATTTTTGCAGATTGTAACTAAACTATTAGCATAATAGCAGCATCACACTTGACCTAGCCCCTCCCACTGACTATGCTTTGTAACAAGCTTATCTAAATCAGTGTTAACATTTTACAGCTTCATTCTGGTTTCTCTGAAAAAATATTTTCCAGAAAATTAGTTCTGATGAATTGTGGAATGCCCAAAATTCACTGAACTCTACATTTCTATTCATTTGTGTATTTATTTGTTTAGTTAGTTTTGGACCATACCTAATAGTGCTCAGGGAAGACTACCAGTTCTAAGTCAAGAGCTCTCCCCAGAAATGCTCTGGAAGTAATGCAGTGCCTTGTGATGTTCAGGGATCACTCCTGGTGGGGCTTGGGGAATCATGTGTAGTACCAGGCATCCAACCTGCTTCAGTCACATGCAAGACTAGCTTCATACCTACTACACTATTGTAAAGTGAACCTAGGTAAAAGCTTAACAAAGGACCTTCCCCCAACTTCTTATTTCCTTAATCTCTTTTTTGGTATGTAAAAATACATCTGGATTACAGGGCCTTCCTGCTGGGAAGTACCCCGCCCCCACAGTGTGGATGGCTGGACAAAAATTCCTAAAACATATCTCACAATGAGTTTCATGTTATGGTACTGATATTCTGCTTCCTTTATAACAAACATTTAATATACCTATAGATGATTCTCCCTTCTACTGTATGTATTATAGTTAAACATTTTACATCCTAACATAAGGGCATTTTACAGGCAAATATAGCCTTGAATAAATTTCTCTTTACCTGAAAAATTTAGCACCAAAACCAACTTTATTTCTGTTTGTCTTCTATATACCCTTTTAGTTTTTTTTTACCACATTTTATTTTATTTTATTTTAATGATTTGAACAAATTCTGTAGAGACATATTTGGCAAAATAAAATTTTTTAATGATATGCAATTTAGGAGACCTCTGAGTAAGACAGGTTTTTTTTTTTTCTCACTATCTTGGCAAAATGAATGTACCAATGGACAAAAGACTGTTAGTCATGTTCATTGTAAGTTACATATGTCTCAGAGAAATTTCAGTTCATCCAGGGATTAACTAAGAAAGCATGATTATAGAAATGCATGTGTCTATTTAGTCTATTATGGTTTAGCATAGTTTTATTTTCTAATTTAGAAATTGATATGATTTTACCATTGTATGTTTATGTTTCTTCTGACATTGAATAATTTTTCTTTGAATTTTTATTTGACATTAAATACATTTTAATTATTTTCATTAAATAATATTTCTATGAGTTATTTCCATAAATCTTTATCCAAATTTTCTCTGTGCTTATTTTTTTTTAATTTTTATTTTTAATTATGAGAACAAGGGTGCAAAGAAAGAGGACAAGGTAAAGTTACAGTGGAAGGACAATCACCCATAACATAATTCTCAGAAGTCCCCTTGCTGATATCTTAACTTTGAAATTTCAGCCAAAGAACATTAAGATAAATAAGACAGAATCCATGTACAATTACTTTGTCCCTCAAGTCCCCAGATTGTAACACATTATAATATTTCTTAACAGTACACAAGGCAATCTAAAGCCATAAAACTTACGTAACTCCTTAAACATTACAGGCATAGTATTTTCTTACATTTCCATATACATGCATATTAGCTTAAGTTAACCTCAAATTTTAAGTGAGTTCTTTTTAAGGATTAGAGTCAAAGGAGCACAGTAAAAATGGTGTTAGAGTGGCAATTGTTGTTTGCATAGGCCCACCAAAATATGAGGGACATGGAAAGAAATAATCTTGGCCTAAGTACAAAGAGACCAGACCCCTGAAGTTTCCTGGCACAAGACCAAGTCTAGGCTCCAGGCAAGCTAGATCGTCCAATCCAATACATTGTCTGTAGTGCCAACACACTTTTATTTTACCCTTTTAGTTTTAAACAGAAAGGAATATTCTGCCTTTTGGACATCTCTATAAGACTGAACAATATTCTGCCTTTTGGACATCTCTGTAAGACTGAACATTTGCTAACTAATTCTTGTCTCAGAACTTACATCCAAAGTTTTGTCCAGGAAATAGCATTGGGTATTGAGAAAACATTCACCAGGTAGATTTGCATCTCTTTCATATAAATTTGTTTTCTCCTAAAAACTATTTCTTAGTCAGACCTTAGAAAGTTAGTTATCTGTATTAGCCCCTAAAACATAGCCTGTTCCCTCAGAAAATAGGACAAACATGTTCCTTGCAGTATTGATATCAAGGACTAGCCAGACAGGAATTGCTTTAAGATGTTAAGATTTATTTATCTTCTCTTTTGAACTCTGAATTCTTACTTGAAATGAATCTACTCATCAGGAGCCATGTGAATTGTTTTGTTTTTCCATTTACAAGATAGTCATGCTATAATTTAACATAGGAAAGCATTCTTTTCATACCATAGAAAAAATTGTGACTGGCTAAATCCTTCATATATACATACCCCTTATTCTTCACATTAAATTTAGAACACTGTTCTCCCACATAGATTTGTGTGCTCTCTCATTTCCTCATAAGCCATTTGTGCATCCACTTTTCTGGGAAAATTCAAAGAAATTCTCTAATGCAACCTGACCAAAGCTTTCCCATGTCACTGGTGGGTGGGGTTCTGGATAGTAAAAGAAATGTGATTTGGGGCAGATAGAGAGAGGAGACATGGGATAGGTAGGACAGGGGAAAAGACATGGCTTAGAAGCACAGGTCAGGAAGAGCTCAGAAAAGAAAGCAGATGGCAAAGAGACTCATGGCAGAGAAAAGCCATGAGGAATAAAGTGAGCTGACTCCAATGAATATCTTTCTGACTGTTATATTTTATTTCTCCGCAGCTACTACCCTGCTTCATCAGACCCATCCACCTGAGGGGTTAGAAACAGGGTGCCTGGGCATCCTCACCTAACTTGTGGACTTTGTTTTTATTTATAATCCACACACTATTTCTCCATCTCATTTTATTTTTTAATTATTATTATTTCATTTTGGTAATTATATTTTACTTATGTTCATCTCATTTTGCTTTATTGTAAATATACTTTAACTATAGCATGATGGTTTAGAAATCTAAACAAAAAACCTGTGGTAAACACAAAGCAGACTTACCAATAAATTAACTGCCTAATAGAATAAAAAGTGAAATATGAGTAGGAAGATCAACCTATTTAGTCTCAGTATTGTGTCATGAGTTTCAAACACATAACTGAGAAGCAGGAAAGTGTGACCTATAGCTAGAAGGAAAAGAGAAATGAAGATGACACAGATGTATGAATTGGCAAAATATTACAAAAACATTATAAATATTTAAGATTGAACAGAAAAACACGAATGCATTGTGTGAACAGATGTACTCAGCAGTACAATGGAATCTATTTAAAAACAAAAGAAGAGATATCGCAACACCAGAAATAAAACACTGAGCTATGATTATTTTCCTGTGGAACAGTTTTAAACCCAGATAACTCCCTTTCACTAAGCAAAGATGAAGGAAATTACATACTCCATATTCATAGTGATTACCAAATTACCAAAACTCTTGCATATTACCAATTGTAACATTTCAAATCCACAGTTTTTGTTTTTGTTTTTTTTTGTTTTTGGGCCACACCCGGCATTGCTCAGGGGTTCCTCCTGGCTGTCTGCTCAGAAATAGCTTCTGGCAGGCACGGGGGACCGTATGGGACACTGGGATTCGAACCAACCACCTTTTGTCCTGGATGGGCTGCTTGCAAGGCAAACGCCGCTGTGCTATCTCTCCGGGCCCTCAAATCCACAGTTTAAAGTCACAGAAGGTTGCTAATTTTCTCTTGTTTTATTTCCAGAAGAAAGAACATATAAACGAACACTACATCTCTGCTGCAGTTGTTTTACACAAGAAAGAGCAAATCACAAAAGAACTAGAAGCAAAATATTTGAGAATGAATAAAAGCACTTTAAATTGAAGAAAAATATTCTTTATGAAAATCTACAGGATTGGGCCAGAGTGATAGCACAGCAATATTATGTTTGCCTTGCATGTAGCCAACCTGGTATCAACCTGGGTTCAATCTCTGGCATCCCATATGGCCCCCTAAGCCTGCCAGGGGTGATTTCTGAGCACAGAGCCAGGAATAACTCCTGAGCCCAGTCAGGGTGTGATCCCAAAACCAAAAAAAATGAAAATGAAAATAAAAAATAAAAAAAAGCAAGAAAATCTACAGGGTGCTATAAATTTCTGGTGATGTATTTATATATTTGAGCTAGTATTGCCAAACTCTGCTACAGAATTTTTAAACTAGACATTTGAATATGACTGGCTTCCAGTCTCCTTATTATTCACAGTACTTCTTTATCGAATGTCAAAAAGTTGGAAGGGACATTTGTCTGTGTGCGTACGATTTTGTGGCAATAAATTTTCTGTGAGAGATTTTTTTTAAATTTTAAACAGGTTTCTTCTTTTTGACTATTATCTGTCTACAACCTCTAAAAAATTCTATTAAGTTTATAGTGAAGATAGAGCTAAGTAAAATTTCAGGGAGAATATTTTTATAACTACCCTGAAGAGTATATAATAAATAGGATTTGAAGAAGAACTTAAAGAACCCACAAGTACAAATTTTCATAGTAAAATTAGTCTTCCACAATTTCAGAATACATTACCTTTAGTACATTAAGTCCTCAAGGAGAAAAACTGTGTCATCAGATTATGTGAGCCTTTGTATAGTACTGAATTATTTAGTATTAATATGGATATTTTAAATAATGTGACTTTGAATTACATTAGGGAGCCAAATCTAAAAGCTTATATCTGCTCTGACTACCAGCAATTACCACACTACATTCCAACTGAGTTATTGAATTCTTTATATGCATAATAAAACTAGAATGAGCTGTACCAAAGAGAATGGAGACACTTAAATGAAGCATACAGCTAACTTCTTTTTTCATTTAGTTATCAACTGTATTTCACGAAGTTAAAATAAAAAATTTATTTCAACTACTTAGATGTGTTAAGGCCTCCTATGAAGAAATAATAATTGGAATGTATCTATATTTGTTAAGAAAGTTTATTATTTATGCCTAATTAGCTTTTTGAAAGTGGAATACAGTGTTCAAGCACTAATACTTGATGTCAACCACATGTATCATCTTTTATATTAAATTCCTGCTGGACTCAATAATAAGTTCTATTTAAAGATATTTATCTCCAAAAACTAAACAGGATTTTGACTGCTAGCAAGAAATCAGACAGTGTAAGCTAAAGTAGCCAAGAATAGATAAGCAATAATTTCTTAAATTCTATAATCTTAAAATTACATTTATTTTATTACTTAAATCAGGATTTTTAATCACATGAAATATTCACAGAAGCAAGTCTATTGATACTACGTTTAAATAATGTGTAAGATCAACAATCAGGAAGAAGTATAAAATTTTTTTCCTTTCCAAACTAGCAACTAGCAGTTTCCATATCACATTGCTAGGTATGTAAATAAATCTTTATAAAGATATGCACATATCTTTGCATATGTGGGTACAAGACATTACATAAAGAGTGAAAAGAAAAGAAATGCTGAGATCTTTGTACAGCTTGAGAATGAATAAGTATTTAAAAATACAGCTGCTGACTTCTGCCCTTCCCAAAGATGGCACCTGCGGAAAACTCTGGCTACAGCCGGGGGCAGTGATGGCCGCGTCCAGACTGGAGCTGAACCTGGTGCAGTTGCTATGCCGCTGCGAGGCGATGGCGTCGGAGAAGTGGGACCCCGACGAATGGCGCCTGGAAAAGTATGTTGGTGCCCTTGAGGACATGCTGCAAGCCCTGAAGTCCCAGGCCAGCAAACCGGCCTCTGAGGTGCTCAGTGAATATTTTCCTCAATGTGGATTTCCTCAAGGGGATGCTGCAGGCTGAGAAGCTGCCATCCTAAACAAACAAACAAACAAACAAATAAATAAAAATACAGCTGCTGATACAATGAACAGGCCACCTTTATGTAAGAAACCCCATGGACCATGTGTGTTCAAGGTACTAACTTTGATCTCCAGAACAGAATGGTAAACTGAGCTCTGCTGGGTTTTCCCACTTTGACAACAAAATTTATAAAAGCTGAAATGTTTGTCATTTAACTTCAAAGATTGCAGTTCTTTGAGTTTTTAAGTTTTGAAACCTGTAGTCCTTTCTTGACATGAAGACTATTGGAGATTTAAGTGATCAGATATTATATTTCATCCTATTTATATTATACTTATCTACAATTTTCTTAGGATATATGTATATTGGAATACTATGCAGGGACTCGTAAAGTGTAATGAAAGATCTATTAAATAAATGAAAGGGTACAGATATAAGGAAGGTGGGAGAGACCAATTATACTTTTATTCCTTCTAAAATTTTACAGAAGCAAATTCTGACTTTGCAAATAAAATTTTACATTAAAAAAAAAGAAATTCTGGTTAAACTTTAGTAGGACTCTTACAATTGATATTCATTTTGAACTGTCATGAATTGCTCAGTGTTATACGTAAGAAGGAAGTCCACAGAATCTTCTGGTATGAAATGGGCAGGAAAAATTAGTGATGATTGATGCACTATGGCTTTTTACATTCCAGTCACAAACACAAGAGTTAAAAATGTAACAAAGGGAAAAAAGTAAAAACTCAGTTGGACACAAAACTTTTCATCTAAAAACATTAGTAATAATTTTGTGTTGACTGGGTAGTTTTTAAAATACCTTACTATGATACTTACTTTGCATGCAGCCAAGCTGGTTCAAAAACTGGCACTATATATGATATCCTGAGCTCTACCAGAAAGATCCCTAAGTTTAGAGCCAACAATAAGCCCTGAACACTGCCAGGTAAGGTCCCTAGAACAAAATAGCTTAATCATGTTATGGAAATTGTGAATAAATGAGAGATTACAGATGGAAATTTGATCTGAGCGTATATGAATTATCAGTTCCTTTAAAGGTTTGAGAAGACTAGACAAAGATAACAAGAGGAAGAGGTAAAGGAAAAGGAAAAAAAAGATGAAAGAGAAGGAGAGAGTGTAGATGGAGGGAGTAAGGAAAAACACAGGAAAGAAGGGGCCAGGAGCAGTGGCACAAGTGTAGGGGTTTGCCTTGCATGTGCTAACCCAGGATGACGGTTCGATCCCTCAGTGTCCCATATGGTCTCCCAAGCCAGGAGCAATTTCTGAGCACGTAGCCAGGAGTCACCGGATGTGACCCAAAAACCAAAAAAAAAAAAAAAAAAAAAAAGAGGAAAGAAGAGAAAAGGGGTGTAAAATAGGATAATAAAGAAAGTCCTCTTAACCAGAGCAGTTGGGTTTATGTCATCTGGAAGCCTGGCATGGGATATAATGTTTTACTCTTGGAAAATTTCAGATATAATATTTTTCAAAAGAAAGTCAATTTGTTAACAAAGAAATAAAAAAAAAATCCTTTCCAAAAAAGTTGCTTCTTGTATTTAAAGTACAATTATTGTAACACATGAAATTTTCACAAAATTATTTTATTGAGTCTCTTCTATTCAATCACAATTTAATATTTCTTTTGGCATTCTACTATAATACAGTTATTATTATAACTCAATTTTGAAGACAAAGAAGGCAACTTAATTTTATATCTGATTTATTAACAATTTAAATCACTAATACTAAAAAGCTAATACTATTAACTTAAAACACTAGTAAATATAAGCTTTAACCTTTCAATTTTGGTTAGCAATTTCATGGTTATAAAACTGCAGGGTTAACATAGGCTATAGAAATCCACAGTGGAATCACTTGCTTAGTTATTAAACCATCTTTGAAAATTTTATTAGATGAATTTAATACTTAGATGTGAGTTGAAACAGTTGGAAACAAAATATTTGAATTAGATAAAATCTTCCATAAACAGTATTATTCTGCTATGTTTCCATAGTAATATCTACTTTAGAAAAATAGAAATTAAGGTAATAGGAGTCGTTGAGGTGGTGCTAGAGGTAAAGTGTCTGCCTTGCAAGCGCTATCCAAGGAAGGACAGCAGTTTGATCCCCCGGTGTTCCATATGGTGCCCCCAAGCCAGGGGCGATTTCTGAGCACTTAGCCAGGAGTAATCCCTGAGCATCAAACAGGTGTGGCCCCCCCAAAAAAAAACAAAAAAAAAAAGAAATTAAGGTAATAGTAATACTGAGGAAAGTGTGGTTAATAACTTTTTAAATAATATTTTATTTAAACACCTTGATTACAAACATGATTGTGATTGGGTTTCTGTCATGTAAAGAACATCCCCCATCACCAGTGCAGCATTCCCATCATCAATATCCCAATTCTCCCTCCTCCCCACCCCACCCCTGCCTGTACTTTACACAGGCTTTCTATTTCCCTCATACATTCTCATTGTTAGGATAGTTCTCAATGTAGTTATTTCTCTAACTAAGCTCATCACTCTTTGTGGTGAGCTTCTTTTACCTGTGTATTTTTCTTCGGCTAATACAAAACATCACAAAACACAAGTAACGGGTTTTTTTGTTTGTTTGTTTTATGTTTTGTTTGTTGTTTTGGGGCCACACCTGGTGATGTTCAGGGATTACTCCTAGCTATGCACTCAATCGCTAAATCACTAAATAGCTAAATAGCTGGCTAAATCGCTCCTGGCTTGGGGGACTATATAGGACTCCGGGGGAACAAACTGTACTCCATCCTATGTTAGCACACTCAAGGCAGACGCCCTACAGCTTGCACCACCGCTCTGGCCCCATAAGTAATGGTATTTATTTTTGTTTTTTGTCAAGCTTAAACCAATGATACTGGGTTGGGGTTACAACTCTCAGTGAAGGTTTTCTATTAGTACCAAATTACATGAAGATATCTTATAGATGAATTATCAGTATTTCTGCTTAGTTCATAATTCCTAAAAAATTATTATTTGATTTACAATTTATAAAATTTAAATGCCAAAATTTTATGAGGATTATTTGGCAATGGATATACAAAAGATAGGGATTATATGGATTATTTTTCTGTAAATACTTTTATGCTCAAGAGGGATAGAAAACAGAAGCCACATTCTTTCCAAATATACTTTGGAGACTTCTGTTAAACCTGGGCTGAATGAACATCTTACTTCCTAGGAAGTAAGATCCTGAGGATTTACAGTGCAGGTTAAAGGTAATCATGCAGATGGCTGGATTATATGTAAAGAAAAAGAAACTTAATAATAACAAAATATGTGTGATTCCTGACATCAGAGTTTATATTTACTCATTTGGACATTATTATCATTCATATCTCTATAACTCAATTTTATTATATATTTATTAAATCAGTTGAACTAGATGACTTCTAAGCTTCTTTTCAACTCTAGGTCCTTAGTTTTATAGAATTCCAGATTCCTCATAGGAATTATACAAAAATCATTGGAAATAAGCAGAGAGAGAGAAAGAGAAGAGAGAGAGAACCAGTTATCATAACAATGGCAACATGCATGCCCCATGGTCTCTGAAAAAACAAAAAGAACAATGTAGCATCTGTTTAATAGGCATAGGAGGATCACAGAGGACTTTATACCTGAAAATAGAAAGAAAAGGTAATTAAAAATGTGTGTTTATGTGGTTTATATAGGCCTGAGAGTCCTCAAAAGAGTAATATAAGTTTTACAATTCTAATCTAATTGTGTTATTGCCTTATGTTGCATCTCTGAAATCTAAATGAAATATTGTTGAAGAATAAAACATTACATGAAAATTCATGCAAGAGTGAGTTTAGGCAACAAGGGATTTAGTGATGCAAAACACTGATAGATTTTAAGATTAGAATACTTGGTTGATTTCTATAGAAATTTCTTCCTTAGGGTTATGGTGGACTACAATTTTTTGAGAAAATCAATGTCTGGTAAAAGCAAGAATACTGAGTCACACCTGCATAAACCAGAGAGACCTTGAATCATAAACAATAACACAGATATGACACCAATAAACATAATTAAGATAAACTAAATACAAATGACCTTCAGAATATAGTGTAAATTTTTAAATATCACTGCATTCCTACCCTGAAATATGAAAACATTTCTAATTTTTTGTCTAGATCCAAAGAATTGGTTAACACAATATTAATTGGTTGATACATTAAATGAAACTAGGTTTACTAATTACTTGCTACTTTGTTACCTCAGGTATTCCAATTTTATTTTATTTTTTTTTTAATTTTTTTATTATTTTAATTATGACAACAAAGATGCAAAGAAAGAGGACAGGGTAAAGTTATAGTGGAAGCCCAATCACCCATAAACAGAATTCTCGGTAGTCCCATCGATGATATCCCAGCCTTGAACTTTCAGCCAAAGAACATTAAGAAAAACAAAACTGAACCCATGTACAATACAATTGCTTTGTCCCTCAAATCCCCAGTTGTAGTACATACTTAGCAGCACAAAATATAATCTAAAGACATTAGACTTATATAACTCCTTAAACATTGAGGGCAAAGTACATTTCTCTAGTTCCATGCACATGCTTACTAGTTTAAGTTAGCCTCAAAAGTTTTAGTGGGTTGTTTTTCTTAAGGATTGGAGTCAAGGGAACATAGTAAAAAACAGTATTAAAGTGGCATTTGTTTGCATAGGCCCACCAAAACATAAGGGATATGGAAAGGCAAATTATGGTCTAAATACAAGGAGACCCTACCCCTGAAGTTTCCTGGCACAGGACTGACTCTAGGCTCCAGGCACACTAGTTTGTCCAATTCAAGTCATCCTCTGTAGTGGCAATACACCTCCATTCCTCACTTAGTCTCTGTTGTTGTTGGTATCATGCTTCTGTATTAAAGATCCTGGAATCTGCATATCCCATATTGTAGTCAGGATGGTGCGGAGCATCCTCTCATTTCACCTCACACTTATGGGGCAATAGAGAGAACCATGTCCTGTAGAGCAGGTCATTGTTGTTGTCAAGTCTTCTCAGTGTAAACGGAAGTCTCTTTTTAGGAGGTCGATGTCAGACCCTTGGTAGAGTCTTTCCTGGTAGAGGACTGCTTCCAGCTGTTGCTATAAAAGACCTTGGATGTTTCGTAGATAGCTTGCCTGGTTCTGGCGTGAATGGAGGATGCCCATTCTTCTGAGGCCTGTGCCAGGTCATTATATCAATGTTCAGGGTGTAAGGTACATTGTACTGAGATTTATTAGATAAGAACTTATCTGTATGTATGGTGTTTTCCCATTTTAATGTGTCTATGCAAACAAGGATCAATGCCGTGAAGCGTTATTGGTGCATCTGGAGGCAACGGGAACAAGACCAGCAATTTCCATGACATAGTTCAATCATAGGCATCAAACTGAGGGACAGTTCCACCAACAATCCTTACTGAACAGCTTACAAAGAAAAGACAAGATGAAAAGTGGATAGAAACATCATAGTAGAGGAATATATAGAGAGATACATCAGTTAAAGAAAATACCCATAAAATATTCAAAAGATATATGTGTTCAATATGTGTTCAATTTCTGTCCTTCTAAGTAGTTCTGGGATTTGTTAGATTACTGTATGTCTTTGGTCAGAGAATAGAACTGTTTGTTACTGAAGTTAAGAAGAGTAAATATGGGATACTAATGGTTGGGAGGAGCATATGTTCGCGCGGGGGCGCTAGCCCCCACGCGGTTTGCAAAATGTAGACTGGTATGGAATTGCCAGTGACAGACTGAGTATAGCTGAGCAGCTATCTGCCACCCCCCAGATCAATCTCCACCCCCTTAGCCAACCTCTGTAGCCACCTGGAGATCCGGAGGAAAGGGGGAGGGGAGGCCGCTGGCACATACGGAGGCCTGCCAGCTGCCCGCCCGTGCTAGCCAAAAATCCTGCTCCAGGAAGGGAGAGAGACCCTCCCAAGCCCGGAGGAAGGGGATTTAAGCCCCACCCTAGGCCAGAGTCCGGACCGGGCCAGGGAGTGGGGAAAACCCAGGGTGTCCCATCAGCTCCTTCCAGAAACCCACCTGGAGATCCGGAGGAAAGGGGGAGAGGGGGGTCGGGTGACCCATGTCCGAGCCCCCCTACCCTAAGCCGGGCCAAGAGGCCGCTGGCACATACGGAGGCCTGCCAGCTGCCCGCCCGTGCTAGCCAAAAATCCTGCTCCAGGAAGGGCAGGTATTCCAATTTTAAACATCTCTTAAAGAAGTTCTCTATTGTTAAGATTTTTTTTTTTTTGCTAAAAGAGTTTTTATATCTCTCACTTATGGCGATGTTGGTGTTCTGTGCAGAATCATAAGTACATCAGGGATTTTGCAGAAGAATAAATTTCTAAAAGTTGCAGTTTTCCTCAGAATGTAAAATAGAAAAATTAACATGCTATCTTACATGAACAAATAATTGCTTTAATTAAAAAAGACAAAAGTGACGACTAAAATAATTATACATTTTACCATTCAATAAATATTTATCTTCTTTTATTTAAATTTTTAAAATATGCTGTTCTCTGGATACCTACTGGCACCCCTTTTATTGTACATGATTGTACATTCATGTACCTTGCACAGGCATTTCTTTTCTTTTAATATTAAGCTATTTTGATTTACAATAGTGTTAGTGTTAGCTTTTCCTGTGGCTGTCTATATTATCCTCAGAATATGAGGATATGAGCCGGAGAGATAGCATGGAGGTAAGGCGTTTGCCTTTCATGCAGAAGGTCATTGTTTCGAATCCCGGCATCCCATATGGTCCTCCGAGCCTGCCAGGAGCGATTTCTGAGCATGGATCCAGGAGTAACCCCTGAGCATTGCCAGGTGTGACCCAAAACCCAACCCCCCCAAAAAAAAGAATAAATTAATATATATAAAATATATGTATAGATTTATATTTATATTTCATCTCATTACCTACATTCAGGAAATTTACAAAGGCTATTAATTCTCCTACAATAATCTGTAAAATTATAATTCTTTATGTTCCTATTGGGACTGAATTTACTCCAAAGTAACTCTCTTTAATTTCTATAATGATCTCCATCCTCTAAACTCAAAACTTGGTCTAGAGAGGTAGAGTGAGACAGACAGGGTTAACCTGTGTTGGTTCCAAACATTGCATGCAGTTCCTTGGGTATAGAACCAGGAATAAGCTCTGAGCACCACTGGGTATAGCCCCCACCATTTCTCTCCACTCTACCCCCAGCTAAAAACAAAAATAAGTCAAGTTAATACAATGAAGCAAAAAGTTTTTAGTATATGCTACTATAAGAACGAAACATTCACATAGAAAAATTAATCTCAACTCAGACTTTTCATTCATCACTTTGCATCCTATTATTAACTTCAAAAGTCAACCCCAAATGGACCAGATATGAAATGTAAAATGCAGAACTATAAAGCCCTTTGAAATAAGTAAAAGAAAATATTGATGAAATATCCATGAAAGATAAATAACAAATTAGACTTGATTAAAATTGAAAATGCTCTACAAAAGATAAATTCAGGCCAAATAATACAGTTGCATGAAGCCAAACCAGGTTCAATCCTCCAGCACTGCATCAGTTCCTTGAGCCCTACCAGGAATGATTCCTGAGAATGGAGCCAGAACTAAGCCCTGAGCACCACCTGGAGAGGCCCCCAAAAGATCTATTATCTAAAACTTGCCAAAGAACTTTTAAAACTCAACAAAACAAACATAAGTAGTTTAATTTAAAAATATGAAACAATTTTCTAAAGATATACAATTGAAAATTAATCCTATAATGAGATATCAACCTCAAATACATTGTAGTCCATTTGGTCTGTTATAATATTATGGACTAGATAGCTTAAGGACATATTTCCCCTCATATTTATAAATACTGAAAAGTCCAATATCAAGGTGATAGTTGACTTGATTTCTGTCCTCTTCTGCCTGTATCTGCTGCTGTATCTTCACACAGTAGAGAGAGAGAGAGAGAGAGAGAGAGAGAGAGAGAGAGAGAGAGAGAGAGAAAGAGAGAGTTATCTTACCCTTGCTCCACAATCTTTGTCTCTAAAGTGTGTGTGTGTGTGTGTGTGTGTGTGTGTGTGTGTGTGTGTGTGTGTGTTTGTCTTTGTCCATGTTCCTGCCTCTATCTCTCAGATTTCTACAAGGGCATTACTACATCTAAAATGCTTTCACCCTCATGAATTTTTTACTTCCCAGATAGGCCTAAATTCTTTTACATTGAAAATTAGAATAGCAACATATGAATGGAAGGGAACATAAAATATTCAGTCTAAATACATATGTAATAAGTGAAAACCTAAGTGAGATATCACTGTATACCTATGAGAATAGCCAAAATTCAAATCACATGGAACATTAAATGCTGGTAAGGTTGAGAAACAAATACATTAGCTCTTTGCAAATAGGGATGAAAAAATAATAGTCTCTCTAGAAAAGTTTGACACTTCTTAGAAACTAAACATGCTTTTACCATACCATTAATCATCCCACTCCTTGATATTTTTCCAAATTAACTAAAAATTGTACCCATACCAAAATCTATGCATAAGTGTTTGCAGCATCTTTACTCATAGTTACTAAACTTGGGAGTAACCAATAGGTAATTCAATAGATGAATGGATAAATCAATTGTGGTATCCTAAAATACTATAATATTACTCAATGATAAAAACAAATAGCGATTAATCAATAAAATTATATGGTTGATGTGGTGAACCTTAGATTAAAGAAATTAGTTCAAAAATCTGCACACCATGTGTGTGATAAATATGATATTCAAAAAATAAAGCACAGATGTGGAGATAGTAATTAAAATTAGTAGTTTTTAGAAGTTAAGAGATAAATAAGAAAAACAGGACAGAAGATCTTTAAGGAAATGAAATACTTTGTTAGACACTATAATGTAAAAATATGTCT
Organism: Suncus etruscus; assembly: GCF_024139225.1. Lineage (NCBI taxonomy): Eukaryota > Metazoa > Chordata > Mammalia > Eulipotyphla > Soricidae > Suncus > Suncus etruscus. Next base: position 96,829,694 of record NC_064849.1, read on the forward strand.
TTTTACACTTACCCAAAGTAAAAATTAGCTTTCAGCATCAAGGTTGAATGTTAATATAAAGTATTGCCTTGTAATAAAAACAAAACAAACCCAGGGCCAGAGCAATAGTACAGCAGGTGTGGTTCTTGCCTTACAAACTGCAACTCTGGTTCAGTCACCAGCACCCTAACACCACATATGATCCCTCAAGTCTGCCAGTAGTGTTCCTTGAGCTCAGACCCAGAAGTAATCCCTGGTGTGGCCCCCACCCACCAAAAACCCCCCAACCCCCCAAAAAAGAATTTTTAAAAGCTCTTTACTCAACAAAATATGCACATGAAAATTAGAGGCACACAAGTGTGAGCACACAAATGTACACAGCACTCTTTTTTTATCTATGCAATCAATACATTAATAACACAATTACTACATAAGTTATAAAATAATTGAATTGGGGCAGGAGAGATGACATTGAGGTAGAGCATTTGCCTTGCATGCAGAAGGACGGTGGTTTGAATCCTGGCATCCCATATGGTCCCCCGAGCCTGCCAGGAACGATTTCTGAGCATGGAGCCAGGGGTAACCCCTAAGTGCTGCTGGGTGTGACTCAAAAACAAAAATAATAATAATAATAATAATTGAAATTGAGTAACAATGAGAAAAGTATATATATAGTGTCTGTGATGCAAGTAAAAAGGAAAATGTATTGCCTAAAGGAAGTCATTAGCAAAGAAGGATTTTGAAATTCAATGCCCATTTCTTAAGAAATAAAAATATTTACAAAATTTATTAAACTAAATAAAATTATTAAAGAAGAGTATTATTCAAGTTCAAAATATGTTTTAATTTAAATTATTTTTTTCAAATTGAGTAAATTAAATTACAAGAGTGGTATATGGAAACTCATGGTAATAGATATTTATTTTTACAGTTACTTAAGTTTAGAAAGATGATGAAGATGCAGTTTATTTACTTAGGATCTGGTGTTCTATAATCTAGTTCACTTCTACCCTCTAGTTACTTTACCCTCTGGACCTTGACTAATTAACATACCAAAATAATAGTTGGAAAAAAATTACATTCAGTTTTCTTTTTGTGGGAGGCAGCACACCTGGTGGCCTTCAGTGGTTACTCCTGGCTCTGCACTCAGAAATCACTCCTGGCTCAGGGGACCATATGGGATGCCAGGGATCGAACTGCATTCGTCCTACCACTCTGGCCCCAATTCTATCTCTCTGGAATTCTACTTTTCTTGAGGCCTACAATTTGCTTGACATAAAATTCAAATTTTAGAGTGCAGTTATCTAATGTAATACCAGCACAGACATGAGAAAATGGAAGCTCTGCTATATCATATACTTAATTTATACAAGGCATAAAACCATGCTATTATTGATTGCAATTACTATTACTACTATTATTACTAGTGAAGGCGGATTTCGTAGTATGAAATATATACTGTTTTATTTCTCTTTATATGGTCACAATTAGTTTCTGACTAAATTATCAACATTAAAATTAAAAGCATTCTTCTGTATAATTTTTTTCTTGAAAAATCTTATGACATTTTAAGGCAAATATATGGCGAATATTACTGTTAAATGTTCCTAGGCTAAACTGATAAGCAGCTTATTAAATCAGTTTCATATTCACTTATCTAATGAGATTCTGGTCTGAAAAAAATTCATTTCTCTTAAAAGATAAAAAGGAAGTCCCTTCTTTTTAAAAATTAAGGAAAAGTGTCACAGTGCATTTTAGCTCTTAATATAGAAAATCTTAGCTTACTTTATGTTTTCCTTTTATCACTTTGTAGAAGGAAGATGACAGGCAGTACAAGAAGCCAAAAGAACCATATTTTTGCTTCTTCTCTGTCTACACCAGAGTAATAAAATGTTATTAAAGACCTTTTGGTGATCTATAAAGTAAAATAAAAATTTCCTAATAATGCTAGTATATTATTTACCTTTTCATCTTCATCTATACAGACAGAATTTTTCAGAAATGATACGATTTAGAATATTATGTCAGATTGAGTACATAAGTCATAGAAGTGATGGGAAAACCAGTCCTCTCCTAAGCCAGACAAAAGTCATTTGTAAATGCAAAATAATTCCATTCTTCCTATAAAATATTTTACCTGAGTTAGTTTCTTCATAAATATGTTATTTATCTTAATATTTTATAGTTTATCACTATCCCTTTAATGAATAATTAAATGAGCATTAAGGTTTTCTACTATAATATCAATTCTACATCTATCTCAGTAGAACTTCTACCCACAAAAGCAGAAATTCTTTTTAATGTTTGAGAGTGTACTGAGGCCAGAGAGATAGTACAGGTGAGAAAACAATTGTCAAGCATGAGCTCCTTCAGCAGATACCCTGGTTCTGTCACCAGAGCCAAATATCATCCTCCACAAATCACCAGGTTCACTCCAGAAGACAAAGTCAAGCAGAGTCCCTGAACATCACTGCCTGGATGTGGTTAAAATTCCTCTACCACCCCCACCAATGGAATAGAATATTGTGTGATTTACACTTCCTAAAAGAGTATAAAGAGTCCTGAGGTGTGTGTTTGTATTTATGAGAGAGAAAGTGAAAGAGAGAAAGAGAATTTTAGATGACTAAAAATTCAGAGAAAAGAGCCTTCTAGAAGCACTTCAATATAGAGCTAACCCAAAAATAGAATATAATGATTTGGAACATTTCATTTGATCTCTGTAATGGTTGAAATTCCACACGAGGAACAATTTTTTAATTCAAAAGTGGTTGGAAATTAGACTGGAAATAAAACAATAAAACAAAGGAAGAACTGAGAATAAGTAGAAAACAGAACAAAGTGGACAACAGTTTTTAGTGATTCCATTTTTTTTGATTCATTAATAACTGTGTTTTAAATATGGGTCATTGTCTATTATGGCACCTATGTATATTTATTGCTTAAAATTTACTGTTTGGAGCACATCCTGTCTCTCATCTACTCCTAAATAGACTCCTAACAGTTCAGTGTAAAGATTCTGGAATCAGCCTGCTTAAACTGAACCCCAGATTTCCAATTCACATAATTTTTCACATGATCTCTATGGTTGAATTGAAAACAATAGCAATACTCCTATGAGAGTTCTCTAATGAAAAAATTAGTTCATATCTGTTTTTGTTTGTTTGTTTGTTTGTTTTTAGGTCACACCAGCCATGCTCAGCGTTACTCCTGGCTCTGCACTCAGAAATTGCTCATAGAAGGCTCAGGAACCATATGGGATGTTGGGGATTGAACCCTGGCTGGTCCAGGCTGGATGTGCTGTGCTATTGCTCCAGAGCCATCATATTTGTTATTTCTTGATATGAACATTCTTAGCAAAGTGCTTATTCTACATTATGTGTCATATGACTATGTAGTGGTTAAGTAACTAGTGAGAGCTCCCAGGGTAAGAAACTGTGAAAAAAAAAATAGCCCAGAAGAGGAAGCATATGCATTATTTGAACCAGATTACATTACCAAATAAAGGAAAAGACACTAGAACTTGGAGTTCAAATGAGTCCATGGACCAAATACAGAATGTTGTTAGTGCTCAATAAGTCTAAGGAGTTTTAAACTGAGAGAAGAATGAAGATGATTCAGACACTGTCATGAGAAATGCTTCACAGAGGCTGATATTTGGAAGGTGGAAGAGGTTTTACCCTTACTGGCTGATACCCTCAAGGTTTGAAACAATGTTCTCATGGTGCTATAAATCTAAATACTAACTGTTGGCAGTACATTCAAATAATACACATAACAAACAGTCATTCTACCTCCTTAGATAATTTCCAAATGCTGTCCTAATACACTTAAAATTCATTTGAGGTATGTTGTGATCAAAATATTACAAAATATTAAGAGTGTACCACATTTTTATTTTGGGAAAATTTAATTAAATTTATAAAAAAAAAAAAGGACTCATTTAGTTAATCTGTTCCATTCTCACCAAATAACCCAAATGCTTTTGAAAGCACCTCATTAAGTACTTTATAATAATTAAATTTGAATTAAGGGTATTATTTCTTTGCTAATTTTCAAAACTAGGGCCTTAGTATTCCATGTTAGATTTAAAATTCAGTTTGTCAGATGTGGTTGGAAAGTTGCTTTTCATGTAACCAATAAGTCTTTAAGCATTGTCTATTCAGAAAAAATAATAGCGTTAATATATATTCGTATATATACATATATATGTATACACACACACACACGCACACACACATATATATATATATGTTTTTTATTTTCGGGCCACACCTGGCTGTGCTCACGGGTTACTCCTGACTCTCAGCTCAGAAATTACTTCTGGCAGGCATGAGGGAACCATATGGGATGCCAAGATTCGAACGACCTTTGTCCTGGGTAGGCCACTTGCAAGGTAAACGCCCTACCACTGTGCTATCTCTTCGGCCCCCTAGCTTTAATATTTTTAAAGTCAGACAGAGGTTAACTTCCTACCACTAAATATATCACAAGAGCTAAACATCAGAGTTGCAGAGGAAATTCCTTTGTTTATATGCACTTATAGCTTGTTGAGGTAGGAGGGATTATTCTCTGAGTTCAAAGACATGTTGTCTTTCTTCCTGTCCAAAGACAAGGTCATGGCACCACCTTAAAGCTTCTTACAGGATTACAAGAGTAGAATTTTAGAGAAAGATTAGCTTTGTAGAACACGCATGTTGTTAGTCAGATCCCAAACTCTACAGTTAATGATGTAATGGGCTTTTTTTTATATTTTCTTTTTTTATTATTAATATAATTTTTATTTTGATCATAGTGCTTTTTACTAGAAACAAAGGGGGAGAATACAGTCTTTCCAAACCAGTTCCTAACAAGTCTTTTCTATTGTGTTATACAGAAAACAATAATACTGACCACTTGGGGCTAACCCCAGGTGAGAAGCATTTTCTATTATCTTCCTTTTATTTCTATTTCAGAACAATAAGAAAAGTTGAATAATCTAAGTTGTTTTTGTTGGAAAATTTACTCAAATACTTTTACTTACCATGAGAAGTGCTGACAGGAGCTCTGGAATATTTTGTATATATGCATTTTGGGCGGCTTCAGAATGATATTTTAAAAATTAGAGATATACACCTCGATTCTTTCAAATAAGAACTTTTATAGAGAGGCTAGAGTCATAGTACAACAGATAGGGTACTTGCCTTGCATACAGTCAACTTTGGTTTGCTCTCTAGCATCAGATTGGTCCTCCAAACACTGCCAACTGTAATTCCTAAGTATGAAGCTAGGAATAACTCCTGAGCATCTTCAGGTGTAGCTCCCCAAAAAACAAAACAATAAAACAAACAAAAAACTTTTATAAAGTTAATAAATGTGTAAAGCTCTGTAGTCAGTTTTTAAAAGAAATATTTGAAGGAAAAAAAAAAACATTTTCTTCCTTCTAACATTTAGGCACCATGCTATATAATACTGTCATAGTGACTTTCAGGTATATAATGTTCCCACAGTAAACTTGTGGTAGAGGGACTTTACTCCCTTTATTGAGATCTCTAGATTCATTTACATTCCTCCCATATTACCCTCTTGGTAAATTCAATTTTGTCAACTAACTTTCAGGATTTTTCTTCTATTAGCCAGTTGTTATACCTTTACTCTATTTCTTTATATTCCACACAGAAAATTTATTCTGTCTTGCTCCTCTTCTTTACGCTGACTTAATTCAACATGATACCCTCTATAGATTCATGTAGTGACTTTATTATTTCCTCTTTTAAAAATAGCTGAGTAGGGGGCCAGAGAGATAGCACAGTGGTAGGGCATTTGCCTTGCACGCAACCAATCTAGGACCTATGGTGGTTCGAATCCCAGCATCCCATATCCCTGAGCCTCCCAGGAGCGATTTCTGAGCACAGAACCAGGAGTAAACCCTGAGTGCTGCCCAGCAGCGATTTCTGAGCACAGAACCAGGAGTAAACCCTGAGTGCTGCCGCAGCTGGGTGTGACCCAAAAACAACAACAACAACAACAGTAGCAACAAATAGCTGAGTAGTCTTCCACTGTATATATATGCATACACACACACACACATATACACATGTATGTATATACCACAATATCTTTTTTCTTTTTTTTAATTTTTATTGTGGCCAAAGTGAATTACAAATCTTTCACAGTAATATTTAAGGTACATAATGACAATGAATCAGGTGCATTCTCACAACCAGCGATGTTGTCCCTCCACCCCTGTTCCCAGCATGCATCCCATATCCCCCTCCTTTACCCCCCCCACACTTGTACAGCTTGTTGTGGATTAGATATAGATTCTGTTGTCATTGACTTTGGGTTTGATGTTCAGATCTGATCATTTTTTATTTCCACTAAATGTTCATGCAAGTGTCTGGACCTGGTACCATTTATTTTCACCCTCAATTTATGAAGCTGAACAGGATGATTCAAGCAATATGGTTCTGTTGGAGATATAGAAAAAGGAAAAGGAAAAAAAAGAAAGAAAAAAGCCAAAACTAGAAGGGGTCCTTCTAGGTGTTACAAATATCAATTTAGGGGCTGGAGCGGTGGCACTAGACTGCTTTGCAAGCGCTAGCCTAGGACGAACTGAGATTCGATTTCCTGGCATCCCATATGGTTCCCCCAAGCCAGGAGTGATTTCTGAGCTCATAGCCAGGAGTAACCCCTGAGTGTTAAATGAGTGTGGCCCAAAAGCCAACCAAAGAAACAAACAAAAGATAAATATCAATTTAGAATAGGGAAGGGGAAAAAAAAAAGAAGAAAAAGGTAACAAAACAAAAGAACAACAAGCAATGACAAAAAACACAAAAAACAAAAACACAAACAAAAACCAAAGCCAGCAACTACAAAAAAGACAAAACAAAAACAACAACAACGACACAGAAAAAACTAATAAAACAAACAAAAAAAGTAAAAAAAAAAAAAACCCAACTGGCAACTATAAAAAGGCTTCTTCTCCTCCTCCTCCTCTGCCTGCTCCTCCTCCTCTGCCTCCTCCTCCACCTCTGCCTCCTCCTCCACCTCTGCCTCCTCCTCCTCCTCTGCCTCCTCCTCCTCCTCCTCCTCCTCCTCCTCCTCCTCCTCCTCCTCCTCCTCCTCCTCCTCCTCCTCCTTCTTCTTCTTCTTCTTCTTCTTCTTCTTCTTCTTCTTCTTCTTCTTCTTCTTCTTCTTCTTCTTCTTCTTCTTCTTCTTCTTCTTTTGCAAAGGCATAGTAAGTATTGAGGAAGTTAGAAAGGGAATTCCCTTGGCCTAAGAGATTTTTGGTTTCACCACCCTTGAAGCATACTGTCATGAGAACAACTACAAGCTCTGTACATGCTCTTATTCTCTCCCCAAGGTCTTTTTATGGTTCCAGGCATCTTTCCATTCAGTTGTAAATTATATAATTAAGCCTCTCTAACTCAATGTCTTGGTGTTTACACAGGTCATAGGATGAAGCCTAGAAATAGTATTTATAGGTCTAGAAGTTCTGTTCCATCACTATTGTTGTGATTAGACTTTTATATTTGTTGGTCTCTGTTTTTGCACAGATCCTAGGGCAAAGCTTGGAAATAGAGTTTTTAAATTATGATTCCAGAAGTTCTATTCCATTGCAGACTTCTGGGATTGGAGATCTTGATTTTTGTACAGATCCTTGGCTTAAGCCTAGGCTAGTGTCATTTTTATTGGTCCCAGAGTAAGTACTGCTCAGTCTTGGCTGTTAATGTCAGTCTTAGGTAGTTGTTAATCTTGGTCTTTGCATAGGTCAAAGGCCACGTGTCTTCTGATTTAATCTTATCGTTAGGATGTTCTGCACTTGGATCAAGTTATTGCCGTTTCCTCTTTTCAGGATTTCAGATCAAAACTGGCTTGGTACTAGAGAGGTATTGGGAACTTCCCAGGGGGAGTTTGGGTCCTGGTGCTATTGCAGGGAATGGTGTTGGTTCTGTGTCTGAGGTCTAGGTCTTAGGATTGGATGGTCGCTGCCAGGTCATATGGAGTCTAAGTTGGGTCCACATGACACATGTTCAGGGTGAGAGGCTTCCTTGAATTATAAAATGTATGGGTTCTTATCTCTAGTAGATAAGATCTTGTTTCTATATATAAAATCCCCCCCCCCCATTTTATAGTATGCCTTTGCAAAAAGGAATGGTGCTGTATTATATTGCTGGTGCATTTGGGGTAAGAATGTCAGGCTACAAGATCTTTTTGCCCTGAGCTTTTATTCCAGGAAAGACTTTCTTGTTATATATCACAATATCTGTTTTTGTTTTTTTTTTAATTTTTATTTTTTTTTCTGGTTTTTGGGTCGCACCGGCAGAGCTCAGGGATTACTCCTGGCTCTACGCTCAGAAATCGCTTCTGGCAGGCGCAGGGCACCACATGGGGTGCTGGGATTCAAACCACCGACCTTCTGGGATGCAAGGCAAATGCCTTACCTCCATGCTACCACAATATCTTAATCCACTCATCTGTTTCTGCAAGCTTTGTTTGTGAAGTGCAGAAAGATTTCAGGAACTTCTACTGAGTTCCTCTAGATGGCAGCATGGAGTCCTGCCACTGGATCACCTTTCCAGGGCAGAAGAGATTTATCAGTCTTGCCACCACAGAACAAATAATAGGTTTGCTAGTTGGGATTAAAAAGAGACCCTGACAGGCATTCTACTTCTCTCACTCATTGACATTGTTATAATAGTTGTCATGAGAGAAGTAGAATGCCTGTCTTGAGTACAGGTGGGGTTGGGCGGGATATGGGGGACTTTGGTGATGGGAATGTTGCATTGGTGAAGGGGGTGTTCTTTTTATGACTAAACCCAACTACAATCATGTTTGTAATCAAGGTGCTTAAATAAAGATATTATGGGGGGAAAAACCAAACACTTGTATCAAATCTCACAAACACAGTTTTAAATATTAGTATTCGATGGAAAATAAACAGATTAAACAATTAAAAAAATTTTTTTAAATTAAAAGAGGGGCTGGAGCAATGGCTCAGCAGTAGGGTATTTGCCTTGCACACTGCTGACCCAAGACGGACCGTGCTTTGATCCCCCAGGTGTACCATATGGTCCCCCAAGCCAGGAATAATTTATTAAAGCATAGCCAGGACAGGAGTAATCCCTGAGTGTGGGCCAAAAACCAAAAAAAAAAAAAAAAAAAAAAAAAAAAGAAAAGAAAAGAAAAGAAAAGAGACACTGAACCTGAAACTCTCCTTCCTTCCTTCCTTCCTTCCTTCCTTCCTTCCTTCCTTCCTTCCTTCCTTCCTTCCTTCCTTCCTTCTTTCCTCTTCCCTCTTTCTTTTCTCTTTCCCTCCTTCCCTCCTTCTCTCCTTCCCTCTCCCTTCCTTCTCTCCTTCCCTATCCCCTCCTTTTTTCCTTCCCTCTTCCCTCCTTTTCTCCTTCCTTCCTTATTTCCTCCTCCTACCCTCTCTCTTTTCCTCCCTCCCTCCTTCCTTCCTCCCTCCTTCCTTCTTCCTACTTCATTCCTTCCTTTATTATTCATTCCTCCTTCATTCCTTCCTTCTTCCCCTTTTTCCTCCCTTCCTTCCTTTCTTCTTACCTCCCTCCCTTTGGTCCTTTCTTCCTTCTTCCTTCCTTTCTTCCTTTCTCCTCCCTTACTTCCTACTTCTTTCCTTTCTTTCTCTACTCTTCCCAATTCTTCTTTCTTCCTCTTTCCTAATCCTTCCTTCCTCCTTTATCTCTTTTCCCCTTCCTACCTTTCTTCCTCCCTTTCTCCCTCCCTCTTTCCTCCATACTTTTCTCCTTTCTTCCTCCCGTTTTCTTTCTTTTCTCCCTTCCTTCCTCTCTCTCCTCCTTCCTCCCTTCTACCCTCCTTTCTTTCTTTTTTCTTTCTATATTTTCTTTCTTTTTATATTTTCTTTCTTTCTTTTCCTTCCTTCCTTCTTTTCTTCTTTCTTTTTTCTTTCTTTCTTTCTTTCTTTCTTCTTTCTTTCTCTCTTTATCTTTCTTTTTTTCTTTCTTTCCAAGCTGTGAATACATTTGAGAATCCAAAGTCACACAGTATCTCATCTTGATGAATCTCAGCTAGATTAGATGCCTTTTCTTGATGGGATGTGGTGAAGGGCACATCTGGCAGTTCTCAGAGCTTACTCCTTGACTGCACTCAGGAATCACTCCTGACAGTGCTCAGAGGCAGTGTCCAAGGGATGCTGGGGATTGAACCTAAGTTAGTCAAGTGCAAGGCAATAGCCTTACCTACTATACTAATATGCTTTCCAAGAAACATCCTTCCATTTGTTCTTCCTGGTACTTTTCAGACCAAGCACATAAGAGAAATGATAGAGTCATTTGTCCTTGTAGATTCATGGAATGAGGCTTTTCCCCATAGACCTACACTACTCACAGCACTTTATCAACAGAAAAGTTGCAAAAGAGTGATCACAAGTTCTTTTCAGCCTCCATGAGCTGGGAGGAAAAGATTAGATTAAGCCACACACAGGCAGCAGCTTCTCTCTCTGAATTAGCAATGCCTAGTACACAGAGCAGAACAGGAGCAATGTTCTCAGTACATTGAGACTCAGTGGATACAAATAGGAAAGGGAGCCAATAAGGACCAAACATCTCTCAAGTGAAGACAGAATGACACATAGTCTTCCAGAAAAAAGGGGTAAGGTAATTAAAGATTTCCTGTTGCTATTTGGGCAGATACCCCCAAAGACATCCACCATTTACAATGTAATCTTCAGGCTAGTATATTTTATTAATTGAAACATGATTAAGATTCAGTTTTTACATCATGTGTCATTTGAAATAGCACACTAGTTCCATTTTGTAGCAGTATTTTTTTATTATTAACAAGTAAGCCATACCACAGTTGATCTGTTTTGTTCCCTAAAATCTCTAAGAATAGCTCTGGGCATAGATGTTCAGCTCTTTAATTTGAGGCACCACATGAGCTGACTGTTAGTCTTGTATCTCTGTCATGAAAATTCCCTTTGGGTGTCCTCACACTAGCCAGTAGGGATTAAAAGCTTGGAGTCAAGGTGAGAAAAAAATTCAATTATCTCACCAATGTTCTCTCACTGAAAACTCCAGAGGTGACACTAACATTGTATTTCATGTAAAAAGAGTGTCATTGAGTTGTGGACTATAAATTTCACTGCTGACTGGACAGCTACTGTAAAGATTTGAGCATTCTCTTTCACACAACATTTTTGCAGGTATGTAAATGTAAAGTTTTATATATTATTTTTATTTTTAAACTTTACTTATGTCCCATATTAAATTATTCTCATTGTAAACACTAATTTAAAACATCAAGTTTTCATATACTACATTATAATCCCTATATTATACTGCATTGTAATAGAATTTCTGACCTCAACTATGCAATTGACTACTTTGGTCAAATTTCCTCTTTTTTTTTTTTTTTTGGTTTTTGGGCCACACCCGGCGGTGCTCAGGGGTTATTCCTGGCTGTCTGCTCAGAAATAGCTCCTGGCAGGCACGGGGGACCATATGGGACACCGGGATTCGAACCAACCACCTTTGGTCCTGGGTCGGCTGCTTGCAAGGCAAACACCACTGTGCTATCTCTCCGGGCCCTCAAATTTCCTCTTTCCCTTTTCCACTTTGCCTCTGCTATCAATTTGTTTTGTTCTGTTTACTAATTCACTCCATTTTACACACACACACACGCACACACACACACACACACACACACACACACACACACACACACACACACACACACACCTTTGTATTCTGACATATCTCTAGGGTTCCTTACAATCACTCCCTGAAAATCTAGTTTCCATTCATTACCAGTCTATTCAATCCATTTCCCCATTGCTCTTCTTTGTAGACACCATGATTCTACATAGTAAGAATCTAAGTATTATTTTGTTCATTTATTTGTTCCTTTTTCTGTTTGCCCAAACATGAGTAAAATTATTTCATATTTGATCCATGTAACTTATCTCATTAATGTATGTGTATTTTACCTTTATTCTAAACATTATGTTAACCCTTACCTAGTAATTTAAATATTCATAGCAAAATTAACATAACAGATTCCTTTTCCAAGATCTGCCATTAAAATTAAAATTATAAATGAATAAGCATTCTTGTCTGCGATTATTTCTTCAGATTTTCAGCTAGTGCTTTAGGGTAAATTCTCAGAAACAGGTCAAAGGTTACATCTTTATCAAAACTCTAAATACTCAGATAAAAATTGTTTTCCAGGAATGTTCTTCTGATTTTTTCTTCCATTAACTGAGTATGAGAATCTATTTTTTAAAAAGCAATTTTGCCAGTATTAAAAAGTCTCATTTATCAAATGGTAAATTGGCAGAGATTAATGTAGTGATTTATAAAGAGTAAAAATTAGAAGCACTATTTTATGTTGTGTTTTTGAAATAACATTAGTATACATAAGAAAATTAGAAATAAAACTATCATTTGAGCTATTAGCATCTATTACAAAAATTATTCTTAAGAGAGAATAGGAAAATCTGTGATAAATGCACAATTCATAATTTTAATGTAGTGTTAGTAAATAGTGAAAAATAGAAACAACTTAATTAGAGGCTACTTAATAAGCCATCCTAATAAAATATGTATTTTAAAGGAAATACATAAAATCCTTATTTTTATGTCTGTGAAACTATAATTATTAGTCTAGGAATTTATTGAACCTATTTTATTAATATTAGCAGTTTACATAAATTTTATATATATAACCATTAATCATAATCAGCTTTGTTTTTATTGCTGAGAAAATGAAATTTCTCCTGTTTTATAGCAGTGTTCTGGATTTTTAAAAACTACATTAAGTGATAGGAATGAGCAAATGTAATTCTTTATATGTCACATAATTCTGTTTTACTAAAACTAGTAAAATCTATCAGCATTGCTGTAGAAATGTATTTTCATCTATAGTACCATTGATAAAGCTAATTGATTTTTAAAAAATAAGCCTTCAGGACCAGAGAGTGGAGAGATTCAGGCACTGCCTTGCATACATACAGTGAATCTGGTTCAATCTTGGACCTACCACATATAGTATGTTAGCAGCTCCCTGCCCGTAGTTTCCTTTCTGCTTCCTAGTTCAAATTATATTACCTCTTGCTGCTTTAGTAGATCATTAATCAGTGGCACTAATATTTCTTGGAAACTTAAATATGCAAATCCTCCAGCTTTATTCAAAACCTACAAGAATTCACATGCTGTTTTCTGCATGATTTGTACATACTTTATTGTTTGAGAAACACTGGGTCAGTAGTGACCAAAAACAACAGCACTGTAATTATTCTACCCTTTTGCTGTTTTTGATTTATTTAACCTTATTTAAACCTCACCTTAAAATTAAAAACTATTATAGTACTTTTCCACCAAGCTTAAAACAAGTCAATTTTTTTGAATGACCAAGAACAAATACCATTATTCAAATATTATATCAAACAAATCAAAATAGATTTGAAGTTTTCCCAGAAAACTAAAATGTAGATAAAACATTACAAACCAACAATTGCTAAGAGTACTTGTCAAAGTTGTAAGATTCTATCTTTTATCCAGAGCATATCAAACAAAAACATAGATTTCTTCACATGTGCAATTGTTGCATCACAATTTATGAGCAATAATTTTGCTTCCAGAATATTTTTGGTAAAGGTGTCTTCTTTCAAAACTACATTAAAAATACAAATATTTGGATTAGAACAATTCAGAAAGATAACATGATACTTTTGACCACTTGCACTTAACCTTCACATCTGGTAGAAAATATCTCTAACTTAAAACAGCAGATGGAAAATTTTCTCCTGGATTTTGTTGCTAATAAAACAGTATCTTTAATCTATGCAAGAATTTCACTGTGTGTACACCTATAAACAGAGTCATAGGAAAGAACTGTTATCTTTCCCTATGAAAACAATGAAAAAAATTGCTTTATTAATATAGCCTTGGAAAAGTAAATAGGAAATATCTCGAAGGCATATTTGTCCACTTTTATAGTCCTTGAATAGAATTCTTGTGAACTTTGATAAACTGAATTTTAATCAACCATATTTTGGCATATTTATATGATCATACATTCTTTGACATTTATTTTTCACAGATGTGTCCTAGTAATTAATGCTCCTCTCTTGGCAGGGAGAGTGGCCTTGCCATTAATAGAATGCAAGGAGAGTGACTCTAAGGTTTAGGACTAGAAAAGGAAAATCATGTAAATCTTGCCTTGCTTCGTAGGGCACATGATTGTCTGGATGCTTCTCATTGTTACCCTCTTCTTTGGAACCAATAGTCAAAGTGTAAGAAGAGAAGACCACACAGACAGACCATGTGCAATTCCTCTTGGTTTCGGTGCCAGCTGAGAGTCATGTGAATGAGTTATTTTGATGTCCACTGCAGTTTTCAGATCATTGGAATCTTGGCCAAGATTGGACTGTAACTGCATGCAAGGTCACAAGTGAGGAACCCCAGCTGAACTTCTCCTGAATCAGAGGATAAATAAAATGATTGTCCTAAGATGATAAATCTTGAGGGCATTTCTTCTATAGAAATAAAAAGCCAACAAATGCCATGGAAACCAGATTTTCTTTTCAATCTTCTTGGTTCTCTCTCTCCCATATACTATTTTTTAAGCTCTAATATTAGCCATAGCTGTGTCTTACCTTAAAAATTCTGATGATCTCAGATTGCTAAAACTTTGTTAGACTAATATTTTATTTTGTTCTTCAAATCAAAGGTTATTATCAAAGTTAATAACATGAAATTTTTAGTACACTGAAAATTACTGTTGTTATTGGGACTGGAGTTATAGAATGTAGGTAATAACTGACAACTTAAATTCAAGAAGTAGCTAGGTATAGACTAAGAAGAGGTTTATTTAAGAGACAGGCAAAGTCTAGAGCTGAAGCAGTAGCACAGTGGGGAGGGTGTGTGCCCTCCCTGGCTTAATTCCTGTCATCTCATATGGTCCCTAGACCCTTCCAAGAGCCGTTTCTGAGCACAGAGCCAGGAGTAACCCCTGAGTGCCTCCCATGTGTGGCCTGAAACCAAATAAAAGAGAGGTAGGCAAAGTCTGATGAATGAGAGAATAAAACATTTTTTTCAATGAAGCATATTATAAACTTGACTGCCCCTACAGGTTTTTTTCCAAGACAAAATATTTGTTCTCCAAATTTTTAAACATAGTCACTTTTTGTGGGGCCAGAGAGATTGTACAGCAAGTAAGGTGATAGCCTTGCACAGCAGATCCAGGTTCAATCCCTAACACCCTATATTGTTTCCTAAATCCCACAAGAAGTGATTCCTGTGTGCAAAGCCAGGAATAACCCTTGAGCATTTTGAAGTGTCTCCCAAAAGCCAAAAGAATTTTTCATTTTGCAAGAAAGAGCTAACTTCTTTTAATTACAAAGTTGTGTTGATTTACAAAACATGGACTAAATTTTTTTTCTAATTTGAAATTGAAGGTGTTATTTGTTTCAGGGTACAGCTTGAAAATCTTTATTTATACCACAATTGAATAAATATTATAAGGAAAACATCAACATTTTATGCCATTTGTAGCCAGCTCATACCTATTTTTTTTCTCCACTAATAAGTTTGACTTTATCTTTTGACTCTACTCTTTAAATATAGTATATACTAGAAGCTTACTATCTAAAAATTTTCCTTCCGCTGTTACTCATGCTGTTCAAATAGAGCATTTAGAGACTGTGTATTGGACTGGATATGTTTCCTTTTTAAAGTGAGAAGTGAAGAAATTTTAGGTTATTATATTAATTAAAAGATTCAGAAAATCTTATTTCTGCTGCATGGTCTAGTTCCCACTTATCTCATGTAAGTCCTATGTGACTAATACACTTTGTCTAAGAAACAATTCCAAATGGAAAATAGTATCGTCACTTTACTCTTAGACTGTACCTAATCCCATAACTTTGGAATATGCAATTTAGGCTTACAATGTAAGTAGTACATTTTTTTACAGTCTAATATATTAAGTCTGTTCTGAATCTTTCAGTATCTAGAGAAAAGAGGAAGCATGGTAACTAGTCCTGTGAATTAATTCATTTCTACATAATCAATCCACCCCCCCAAAAAACCCGGAGAGAACCAAAATTAAAAACATGATTCAGGCACATGCAAATATACAGAATTTAAGCACGTAAGATCTGGTCAAAGAAAGATGCCACCTTTGACTCCTTAATAGTGATTATTCCAACAAGTAAAGTAGCTCATGTATATAAGCAACTACAGTTAAATAAATATATAGAATCATCATTTATATCCTCAACTCCCTGCAAAGACACAGTAAAGTAACAAAAAATGAAGGTAAATATATTCTTTATTTTTACCTTTACTAAGAAAATTTTTACTCCTTTTAAATCAAAGGATCTAATAGTAATAGATATTATCTTATCATATCATATATGATTGGAGTTATGGAGTCCTAAGGAAAGAATCAATTTAGATCATATGAGGGATGAAAGAGATTCATAACATTATTTTGTGCTACTTTTGTGGGGTAATAAGATGGTAAGAGAAGACATGGAGCATAAATCAAAATTAAGGTTAAGCAATGTTGAGATGGTGCAAGAAAGAAAACCCTGGAGGAAGACCAGTGTTAACTACAGTTCAAAAGTGTTGAAAGGAAACCCAGTTAGTAATGGAAGATGATCTTCCCCTTGCTCCTTGTAGTAGAAGCAGAACCAGCTCCTGGATTGTATTCTAGGCCTTCTCTGCTCATTACTCTGGTTCAAGAAATGAAAAGTAGGCAAATATGTTGTCTGGGTATATGGTACCACAGTATATGTTGCCAGCATCTCTCCTCTTTTTTTCTTCTTATTATTTTTTCTTTATTTAAACATATTGATTACGTATATGATTATGATTAGGTTTCAGTCATGTAAAGAAAACTCCCTTCACCAGTGCAACATTCCCACCACCGATATCCCAAATCTCCTTCCATCCCACCTCACCCCCACCTGTACTCCAGACAGGCTTTCCAGTTCCCTTATTCATTCACATGATCATGGTAGTTCTCTGTGTAGTTATTTCTTTTTTTTTTTTTTTTTTTTTTTTTTTGGTTTTTGGGCCACACCCAGTGACGCTCAGGGGTTACTCCTGGCTATGCGCTCAGAAGTCGCTCCTGGCTTGGGGGACCATATGGGACGCCGGGGGATCGAACCGCGGTCCGTCTCCTAGGCTAGCGCAGGTAAGGCAGGCACCTTACCTCGAGCGCCACCGCCCGGCCCCTCTGTGTAGTTATTTCTATAATTGCACTCACCACTCTTTGTGGTGAGCTTCATGAAGTGAACTGGAAGTTCCAGCCCTCCTCTCATTGTCTCTGAGGATTGTTGCAAAAATGACTTCTATTTTTCTTAACACCCACACATGAGTGAGACTATTCTGCGTCTCTCTCTCTCCCTCTGACTTATTTCACTCAGCATGATAGACTCCATGTACATTCATGTATAGGAAAATTTCATGACTTCATTTCTCCTGACTGCTGCATAATATTCCATTGTGTATATGTACCACTGTTTCTTTAGCCATTCGTCTGCTGAAGGGCATCTTGCTTGTTTCCAGAGCATGGCTATTGTGAATAGTGCTGCAATAAACATAGGTGTGAGGAAGGGGTTTTTGTATTGTATTCTTGTGTTTTTAGGGTATATCCCTAGGACTAGAATAGCTGGGTCGAATGGGAGCTCAATTTCCAGATTTTCGGAGGAATCTCCATAACACTTTTCATAGAGGTTGGACTAGACGGCATTCCCATCAGCAGTGGATAAGAGTTCCTTTCTCTCCACATCCCTGCCAGCACTGATTGTTCTCATTCTTTGTGATATGTGCCAATCTCTGTGGTGTGAGATGGTATCTCATCGTTGTTTTGATTTGCATCTCCCTGATGATCAGTGATGAGGAGCATTTTTTCATGTGCCTTTTGGCCATTTGTATTTCTTTTTTTATCAAAGCATCTGTTCGTTTCTTCTCCCCATTTTTGATGAGATTAGATGTTTTTTTTTTCTTGTAAAGTTCTGTCAGTGCCCTGTATATATTTTGGATATTAGCCCCTTATCTGATGGGTGTTGGGTGAATAGTTTCTCCCACTTGGTGGGTGGCTCTTGTCCTGGGCACTATTTCTTTTGAGGTGCAGAAGCTTCTCCGCTTAATGTAATTCCATCTGTTGATCTCTGCTTCCACTTGTTTGGAAAGTGCAGTTTCCTCCTTAAGGATGCCTTTAGTCTCAATGTCATGGGATGTTTTTACCTACATGTTGTTCTATATACCTTATGGTATCAGGTCTGATATCAAGGTCTTTAATCCATTTTGATTTTACCTTCGTACATGATATTAACTGGGGGTCTATGTTCACTTTTTTTTGCAAGTGGCTAACCAGTTCTGCTAGCACCACTTGTTGAAGAGGTTTTCCCTGCTCCACTTAGAATTTCTTGCTCCTTTGTCAAAAATTAGGTGATTGTATGTCTGGAGAACATTGTCTGAGAAATCAAGCCTATTTCACTGATCTGAGTGTCTGTCTTTATTCCAATACCATGCTGTTTTGATAACTATTGCTTTGTAGTATAGTTTAAAGTTGGGGAAAGGAATGCCTCCCATTTTCCTTTTCCCTAGGAGTGCTTTAGCTATTCGAGGGTGTTTATTGTTCCAGATGAACTTCATAAGTGTTTGACCCACTTCTTTGAAGAATGTCATGGATATTTTTAAAGGGATCACATTAAATCTGTTTAATACTTTGGGGAGTATTGCCATTTTAATGATGTTAATCCTGCCAATCCATGAGCAGGGTATGTGTTTCCATTTCTGTGTGTCCTCTCTTATTTCTTGGAGCAGAGCTTTATAGTTTTCTTTGTATAGGTCCTTCATGTCTTTGGTCAAGTTGACTCCACCCTGCTACTGAACAACCAGTGGGTCCGAGATGAAATCAAAAAGGAAATCAAAACTTTCCTGGAAACAAATGATAATGAAGACACAAACTGCCAGAATCTTTGGGACACAGCAAAAGCAATCCTGAGAGGAGAATTTATAACTCTACAAGCACACATCAGGAAGAAAGACACAGCTCAAAAAAATTAGAAAATGACCAACAAAAGGAACCAAAAATAGGATCTCTCCTCTTGAGTTGTAGACTTTCTTACTTTTATATTGGCTTGTGTACCAGAGCTCTCTGCATTTGGAGAAGCTTTTGCTCTCTCTTGAATGAGTTACTCTCACTGTCTCTTTCTCATTCTCTCTCTCTCCCCTTCTTCAGCACCCACAAATAAAATCTGTTTTTACTTTAAAAAGAAAAGGAATTCAAAGTAGTTGATGTGGTGCTGATTTTGGAAGAGAGAACTGAAATGTTATGGCACATTGTCTTTACTCTTTAGATCTTGCAGAGCATACTAATTCTTTATTATTCTCCAAGTAAAGGAGTTCTGTTTCTTTTTTACATTAATCAGTTATGCAATGACCTGGAAGTGCAGGCCAGAGAGTGAAAGTAGGTAGAGTAACATTAACCCATGATTAGACCCAAGCTGCCTTCTTCTACACTCTTCTTGTTGGTCACTTCAACCTCTTTACATCTTATTACTCTCTAAATTATAATTTAGATGGAGCAAGAAAGAAGTTAATTACTAGTAGTTTCAAATTCCAATAGTTTCTAGACTTCACTCAAAAGCGTTTGCATTATATGTAGAAAAGTATTAGGGCAGTGAAATGAAGGGAATTTGGGGTCAAAAATTGTTTTTAATGGGAGCTATTTGAGTAAATTTGTAGTCAATATAATTATTTGAGAATAAGGAACAATTAATAGAAAATACAGGGGCCGATTATAATGGCAGGAAGAAAGTCCTTCAATAGATGAAAGGAGTGCCTGGAATCTAGCACACAAGTGGAGTGATTGCCCTGATATGAGAGCAAATACTGATTTCTCATGGAAGCAGGAGGACAAGAATAAAGCAAGGATTTCAATACAATTAATAGTGTAGAAAAATTTTTTCTTCTAGTCAGAGAGTAAACTATCATTTTTAAAGCATGAATCAAAATATAAATATTTGGGATAAGGTTTGCTGATTATACCTAGCAATAAAAACTGTCTATAATTTTTCAAACTTTAAGTAAGCCTCAAGCTCCTTGCCTCTGTAGGGATTCTTGTATTTCTGGTTTCATTTTAATTTTTATTTTATGCTTATTTTCTTACTTTAAACAGATTTATATTACTATCAAGTAGCAAATCATGAAATACTGATCTCTTATAAAAGCAGGATGGCAAAAAATAGGCAAGGATTTCAATACAATTAATAATGTAGAAACAAATTTTTCTTTTAGTCAGATAAAAAATAACATCAGTTTTTAAAGTGTGAACCAAAATATAAATATTTGGGATTAGATTTGTTGATTATATCTAACAATAATCACATTCTATAATTTTTTTTAAACTTTTCAAGCTTTAAGTATTATTCAAGATCCTTGCCCCTATAGAAATTTTTGTATTTCTGATTTTATTTTATTTTCCATTTTGTTTATTTTCTTACTTTAAACAGATTTATATTACTATTAAATAGAAAATAAATTATAGATTTAGTAACAATTTAGCTAGGTGGGTAGTTAGGTAAGTAAATGTGTTTTAACTTAGAATATTATTATTTTCACCGTAAGTTTTATAATATTATAGTATCAATGCCACAAAATGCTAGGATTTTTTGTGAATTTGTGTATTAAGATATTTATATGTACATTGTATAAGCCATTCAATGAATTCTCTGGGGAATTTGTTACTACAAGCTTGTTATAAGGGGCCAGAGCAAGAGCACAGCAGGTAGGGCATTTGCCTTGCATGAGGCCTACCCTCGTTCAATCTCCTGCATCCCATATGGTTCTCCAAGCCTGCCAGGAGTAGCTTCTGAATGCAAAACAAGGACTAACACCTTGTTAGCTGCCGGGTTACAGAACACTTGTTCAATTGTCTGTGCTCAGTGCCTGCTTATAAACATTAGGGAAAGTTGCTATCATGGCTGTTATTCTCTGATGTTTTGAAGTAAGAGAATTCAAACTAGAG
This sequence comes from Suncus etruscus, assembly GCF_024139225.1. NCBI lineage: Eukaryota > Metazoa > Chordata > Mammalia > Eulipotyphla > Soricidae > Suncus > Suncus etruscus. The sequence continues at coordinate 96,850,679 of NC_064849.1, forward strand.
AAGTTACAGGACTCATTCAGGATCACAAAATAAGCAAGTAGTAATGACACTTACATTTCTGGACTTTTATAAGCCAATATGATCATTGTCAGACTTCTTATGTAAAAGAACTATCAGCACCTTTCCAACTTTCATAGTTTCTTTTCTACTCTATAAAATAATGGAATACTGAACTGATTCCATTGTTGTCTATTTAAAAGAAATTTGTTTAACTTCTCAAATATTTATATCATTATATTTTCTTTTCAATAAGTGGTGAAACTACATAAATATCCAAACACTCCATTTCAAGAGCTGAAAAATTAAAATCAAAATAGAACACAGGTTATATTTTAGTATGAAATAAATACTATATTTTCCAATACTTTTTAATTCACTTTTTTATTTCTTAACAGAAAAGAGCCAAAAATAAAGCACTATATATCCTAGATTGGAACTTGAAACACAGGGAGTCAGTAAGTCTTGAACAGTATTAAGAAAGAAACTACCCCATGTTGTCATCCAATTTGTTCAATTTCTTATCTTAAAAAGTAGGACTGCATATAATTTTTATTGTTCTTAGTGATGTCATAGATGTCTGGGAAATTTTATTTTATGTGAGTTTTGTTTATAATGGATTGGGCTTCTTTGACTTTTATGTTCTATTACTGACCTTATAGTTTCAGGACAAGACTGTTGTTAAATCTCACAGCATTATGTAGTTGATTTGTGCTCTGCAAGAAAATGTATCTCTGTCAACTTCACTATGTGTCATTGTGTTGTGAAAATTATAAAATGTGTTCTTATTCTTTTTTGAAGTTTACTAAAGAAGTAATTCTCTCCCATTTAGAAGATATAAAATATAATCTTAGGGTATTCAACTAACCTGAGAACTAGATAAACTGAAAAAATAAGATTTTCCAGTTTATTCTTTAAGTGAATGTAGCTCAATCAAGTTCTATAAAATTTAAGTTTCAGATAGTTAGACAAATTCAGATATTAACTTACTACTTTTCCTATTTAAGTAAACCATTGGAAGAATGAAATCCTTCCACAGCCTGACAGATGCACTAATATTTACAGTGGTTTGAATACTTGATTCCTCCAATGCATTAATATGAGATCATAGACTAAGGTAAAGGCAATAGTGTTCTTTTCCTTACCAGTGGTTGGCCTATCTGTGATGTATATGTATATATGGTAAATTAAATAGAAGAGGAAGTTAGATAGAGATGAAAGTGATTGCAACTCTGACGGGGCTCTGGAATGAATAAAATAAAGACATTTATGTTAGACTGACATCTTGAAATAAGAATCTGAGATGTAAGCTTTCTTTTTTTGTTTCTTTGTTTTGTTTGTTTTGTTTTTTGTTTGTTGTTTGTTTGCTTTGGGTCACATCTGGCAGCGCTCAGGGATTACTCCTGGCTCTACACTCAGAAATCACTCCTGGCAGGCTCGAGGACCATATGAGATGCCGGAATATCAACCACCATCCTTATGCATGAAAGGCAAACACCCTATCTCCATGATATCTCACCAGCCCAGATGTAAGCTTTCTTAATTGGAATGTTTTAGAATGGGATCTCTGGAGAATTAAAATAAATGCAGCAGAATTTGGTGTAGAAAAAACAACTAAGCAAAAATGTGTTCAACTAAACCATATTCTTAGCTGACATATGGTTTCTTATTGGAAAACTTAGTATAAATACTACTCAATGGTAGAATTGGTTTGATCTTAGGGGAAGAAGTCATAGTTTGGTTTTTCATCCCAATGAATAATTAATTGTGAATTGTTCTTTTCTCTTGCCCTGCCCTGGGATACAGAAGCATTATCTCCCAAGCAAGAGTTCTCTTATGTAGGCACATGCTATTCTCACAACGACACTAGTATAAGACAAATGTAAACGGAACATAGGGATGACTATTAAGAGATTGGGTGTGATACACACGAGAGAGAGAGAGAGAGAGAGAGAGAGAGAGAGAGAGAGAGAATAGATCTGGACTTGAAGAGATACATAATACAGAAGATTAGTCATTTTTCCTACATATAAGCAACCCTAGTTTAATCTTTGACTCTGCAGATAGCCTCCCAGTAGGAGTCCTAAGTTAGAAAGAGAACATGAGGGTTTCCTGATTCTCTGATTGAGGCTACAGAGGGAAGACCCCAGAGAACTTAATTCCATCAAGATAAGCTGTCCCCACCCACAAAGGGTAGTGGCAGAAGAGCTTGGCTACTCTGCTTTGCTTTGTGGCCATGCTCATTTTCCTAGACAATGAACTCCACCATTACACGTAGGAAAATATTACACTCTAAGAGAGACAATGGTGAAAAAATGCAGGCCAATTCTATCCAAAGAAAATGAAGATGGCAGCTCTGATGACCTGAGAAGAGCCAATTACCTAGTTAGCCTCTCAGATAAGGAGTTGAGAGAAGAAATATGGAGGATCCTCATAGAAATCAAAGAAAGTATAGATAGAGCTTATGAGACCACAAAGATAGAAATCAGAAAACTCCAAACTGGGCCCGGAGAGATAGCACAGTGGCGTTTGCCTTGCAAGCAGCCAATCCAGGACCAAAGGTGGTTGGTTCGAATTCCGGTGTCCCATATAGTCCCCCGTGCCTGCCAGGAGCTATTTCTGAGCAGACAGCCAGGAGTAACCCCTCAGCACTGCCGGGTATGACCTAAAAACCAAAAAAAAAAAAAAAAAAAAAAAAAAAAAAAAAAGAAAAGAAAACTCCAAACTAAAATAACAGGTCTAAAAAACTAAGTAAAGAAAATAAAAACCTCAATGGAAAGCTTCTCCAACAGAGTAATAGCAGCTAAGGACAGAATCAGTGAGCTCAGTGAGCTGGAAGATGAGCTGCATAACAACTCTATACAACAGAAGAAACTGGAAAAGAAACTTAAAGAAAATGATCAGACAATAAAAAATATACTTAAAGAATGAGAACAGATGAAAATATATGTCTATGATAAACTCAACAGAAACAACATAAGAATCATTGGAGTCCCAGAGACACACGAAGAAAATCCTCAGGAAGAATCAAAAGTCAAAGACATCATTGCAGAGAAATGCCCAGAGCTAAATACTGAGTGCAAATTCTGCATGCCCAAAGAATACCAGCTAGAAGAGACCAGAAGAAAAGCACACTAGTCACATTCTAGTCACAATCATGAATCCATCAGCAAGGGAGAGAATATTGAAAGCAGCAAGATCAAAAGGAAAATTACATTTGAAGTAGCATCCTTAAAATTTACAGCATACCTGTTGCAAGAAACTGTCAAGACTAGAAGGCAGGGGTGGTATAAGTGACAAAATTCAATGAAATGCTTCACCTAGAATACTGCACCCAGCCAGACTCACTTTCAGGCTCGAAGGAAGTATACATAGCTTCATTGATAAATAACAATTCAGAAATTTTAGACACAAAACCATCCTTAAAAAAACTTAAATGTATTCTATAAGACAAGAAAGACCAACAGACACACCAAACTTCTACACAAAGATGACAGTAAATCTCATGACAATTATCTGTCTCAACATCAATGGACTAAATGCACCTGTTAAGAGACACAGTGTGGCAAAATGGATCGAAAAGCTGAATCCAACATTCTGCTGCCTACAAGAAACAAACAAAACAAACAAATAAACAAACATATACTGAAAATAAAAGGTTGGAGGAAAATCATCTAAGCAAACAACTCCCTTAATAAAGCTGAAGTGGCCATATTGGTATCTGATTACATAAACTTTAGACTCAGAAAAGCTAAAAGGGACAAAGATGAACATTTTGTACTAATCAAGGTATATGTAAAACAGGAAGAAACCACACTCCTAAACATATATGCACTGAATGAGGGGCCAGCAAAATATTTAATACAGTTGTTGACAAATCTGAAAGAAGACATTAATGGCAACACAATAATAGCAGGAGTCCTCAACACTGCCCTGTCACCGTTGATAGGTCAGCCAGGCAGAAAGTCAATAATAATACTCTCTCAGAAAAGAGAAATGGAAGAAAATGTACTAGTAGATATATGTATATAAAACACCCCATCCTCAGAAAACTGGGTACACATTTTTCTCCAATGAACATGGATCATTCTTCAGGATAGATCACATGCTGGTTTATAAAACATATCTCCATAAAATCAAGAGGATAGAAATAGTAAAGGCAACCTTCTCAGATCACAGTACACTGAAATTAGAAGTGAACTACAAAGAGACACAGGAAAAAAAAACCTTCAACACCTTTCCTGGAAATTAAACAGCTCACTACTGAACAACCAGTGTATCAGGGATAAAATCAAAGAGGAAATTACTGGAAATAAATGACAATGAAGACACAAATCATCAGAATTTATGAGACACAGCAAAAGCAGTACTAAGAGGAAAATTTATAGTTTTCCAAGCACCCATCAGAAAGGAAGAAGGGGGGGCGGAGCAGAGGCACAAGTGGTAGAGTGTTTGTCTTGCATGCAGCTGACCTAAGATGGACCATGGTTCAATCCCCTGGCTTCCCATATGGTCCCCGAAAAGAGGAGCTATTTCTGAGCACATAGCCAGGATCACTAAGTGTATGCCCAAAAACAAACAAAAAAAAAAAAAAGGAAGAAAAAATAGGAAGAGGGGCCTATATAAAAAGCTTAATAATACAGTTTATAAAATTAGAAAAAGACTAACCAAAGGAACCAAAAATAGGTAGGCAGAAGGAAATAACAAAGCTTAGAGCAGAAATCAATAAAGTGAAAATCAATAACATAATCTAAAAGATCAGCAAAAGCAAAAGACGGATTTTGGCAAAAATAATCAAGATTGATAAGCCACTAGCAAAACTCACAAAGAAATGGAAAGAGAGAAACTTAATAAACTGGATTAGAAATGAAAAGGGTGAGATCATCACAGATACTGCAGAGATTCAAAGGGTAATCAGAGACTACTTTGAGAAACTCTATGCCACGAAACGTAAGAACCTGGAAAAATGGATAAATTTTTGGACTCTTATAATCTTCCACGGTTACATCAGGATGATCTAGCATATATAAACAGGCCCATCACTACTGAGAAAATTAAAATGGTAATAAAAAGTCTTTCCAAAAACAAAAGTACAGGCCCTCAAGGATTCACTAACGAATTCTTTCAAACTTTTCAAGAGGAAGTACTAGTAATTCCTACAGGCTCTTTCATGAAATTGAAGAGTCAGGAACAATTTCAAATAGCTTTTATGCAGTTAACATCACCTAGATATAAAAATCAAACAGAGATGCTGCAAAAAAATATATCCCTCATGAACACAGAGGCAAGGATCTAACACAAAAACAAGGATCTAACTCCTCATTAAGATGGTCATACATCATGACCAAGTAGATTTCATTCCAGGAATGCCAGGATGGTTTAACATACATAAATCAATTAACACAACACACCATATCAACAAAAATGAAAATAATATGAGCATATCAATAGATGCAGAGAAAGCATTTGATAAGTTCCAACACTTATTCCTGAACAAATACTCTCATCAAGATGGTAATGGAAGAAATTTTTCTCAATATAGTCAAGGCCATCTACTACAAGTCAATGGCAAATATTATTCTCAATGGAGATAAACTAAAAGTCTTTCCTCTGAAATCTGGTACAAGACAAGGCTGCCCTCTTTCTCTCTCACCACTCCTATTCAACATAGTGCTGAAGTTCTTGTCATAGTGATTAGAAAGAAAAATATAAAAATATATGGAGAAAAATAAATGAAGGGTATCCAGATAGGAAAGAAAGAAATCAAGCTCTCACTGTTTGCAGATGACATACTATATTTAGAAAACACTGAAGACTCTATCAAAAAAGCTTCTAGAAAAAAGATATTCATAAAGCAAATGGCAAGCTACAAAATTAACATGCAAAAATCAATGGCTTTCTTGTAAAACAATAATGATAGAGAATAAATGGGCATTAAAAATAATCCCATTACATTAGTGTCACACAAACTCAAATATCTTCGAGTCAACTTGACTAAAGAGGTGAAGGACCTATACAAAGAAAACTACAAAATTTCTGCTTCAAGACATAGAAAAGTAAACATAAAAATGGAGACACATACTCTGCTCATGGATTGCTAGGATTAACATAATTAAAATGGCAATATTCCCCTAAAGCATTGTACAGATTTAATACAATCCCTCTAAAGATATCCATGACATTCTTCAAAGAAGTGGATCAAACACACTTGAAATTCATTTGGAACAATAAATACCAGTGAAAAGCTAGATCAACCCCTGAGAAAAGGAATATGGGTGACATCACTTTCCCCAACTTTAAATTCTATGACAAAGCTATAGTCATTAAAACAGCAAGGTACTGGAATAAAGACAGATCCTCAGCTCAGTGGAATAGACTTGAGTATTCAGAGAATGTGCCCCAAATATACAATCAATTATGTTTGATAAAGGAGCAAAAAATGCAAAATGAAGCAAGGAAAGGCTCTTCAACAAGTGGTGTTGCCACAACTGATCAACCACTTGAAAAAAAAAAAAAAAAGGAAACTCAGGGGCCAAAGGAACAGTGCAGTAGTAGGGCATTTGCCTTGCATGTGGATGACCCAGTATGGACAGGGTTTGATCCCAGGCATCCCATATGGTCCCTTAATCCAGTAGCGATTTCTGAGCACATAGCCAGGAGTAATCCTTGAGCATCATCAGGTGTGGCCAAAAATTAATAAAAAAATAAATCAAAACAACAAACTCAGACCTCCATTTAACACCTTGCACAAAGGTCAAATCCAAATAGATTAAAGACCATGATATTAGACCTGAAACCATAATGTATTTAGAACAACATGTAGGTAAAACACTCCGTGACATTGAGACTAAATACATTGTCAAGAAGGAAACAACATTCTCCAAAAAAGTGGAAGCAGAGATAAACAGATGGGACTCTAGTAAGCTGAGAAGCTTCTGTATCTCAAAGGAAATTGGGCCCAGTATACAAAGTCACCCACAAAATGGGAGAAACTATTGACCCAAAACACATCAGATAAGGGCTAATATAGAAAATATACAAGGTACTAACAGAACTTAACAAGAAAAAAAATCTAATCCTATCAAAAATAGGGAGAAGAAATAAACAGACACCTCAAAGAAGAAATAAAAATGGTCAAAAGACACATGAAAACAATGCTCCATGTTACTAGTCATCAGGGAGATGCAAATTAAAACAACAACATCTCACACCACAGAGACTGGCATACACCATAAAGAACAAGAACAATCAGTGCTGGTGGGGATGTGGAAAGAAAGGAACTTTCATTGACTGCTGGTGGGAAGCCGTCTAGTCCAGCCTTTATGGAAAACAATATGGAGATTACTCAAAGGACTGGAAATTGAACTCCCCAATGATCCAGCTATACCATTCCTAAGAATGTATCCTAGGAACACAAAAACACAATAAAAATGCCTTCCTCACACCTTGATTCACTGCAGTGCTATTTACAATAGCCAGACTCTGGAAACAACTAAGATGCCCTTCAACAGATGAGTGGCTAAAGAAACTGTGGTACATATACACAATGAAATATTACTCAGTCGTCAGGAGAGATGAAGTCATGAAATTTTCCTATACTTGGATGTGCAAAGAATCTATTATGCTAAGTAAAATAAGTCATAGGGAGAGAAATACAGAATAGTTTTACTCATCTATGGGTTTTAAGGAGAGAAAAGCATTGTAGTAATGCTCAGAGATAATAGAGATGAAGGCTGAAAGGACTAGCTCTTGGGTTGAAGCTCACCACATCTAGTGGTGAGTTTAGTTATAAAGATGACTATACTATCATGACAATATTAATGAGTAAGAGAAATAGAATACAAGAATAAAAGCTGATGTTGGGGACCGAGGGAGATAGGGGCATTGGTGGTGGGAAGATTGCACTGGTGAAGAAATTGTTCTTTTTGTGACTGATGCCCAACTACAATCATATATGTAATCATAGTGCTTAAATAAATACAGATGACATAAAAACCACTTGTTATGGTCCCTGCATCCTCTCCCCAATACAGGGGAAGGCAGGTAATGATCACTTTTGGCCACAAAAATTATTTTAAAAAAACACCAAAAAGTGTGGACAAGAGCTTTGACACATTGTATTCTTGGATTCCTATTAAAGAGACAAATTGTAGAGGTATTTTAATGAAATACCGTTAAATGTCATCAAGATACTCAAATAGACATAAAATAATAGGTGATGTTTCACATATTAACATTGCAACATACAGTTGAGGATAAACTACTAAAATGGCACAGGATTTAAAATAAAAGCTTATCTTCTCTCTGACCCCCACTGATCTCAGTAATTTTTCAGTTACAATTCTTCTGATGATTTTTTTCTATGGAAATATGCCAATAATTCTAGTACTTTAGCAATTATTAATATTTACATACATTTCTTTTTACCCAACACATGAGATATTAATATTTTTAATCTTATCTACTTTTATGCTTTCCTGATCATCAACAATACCTAGTTCTGCTGCCAAGTAGCTTTTACTTAGTCATTAAATATATGTCATCTATTATAGTCTACTGTGTTCCAGAATCTGCTGGATACAGGAGTCAGACTTACATAGTCCAAATATGTATTTTCATTTTAGTGTGACAAATGCAATTACAGAGAAATACAAAGGTTGCTGTAAAATTCTGGTGAAGTATATTCAACCAAGATCAAAAATTATCAAGTAAATCCACTCAAAAGCCTTAAATAATTTGGCAGACAAGAAGAAATTAATCAAGCAAAGAAGTATAATAAAGACACCAAAAAGAAGATAATAAACAAATAACAAATTTATTATCTTCTTATTGTAGGAATCAGTGTGGTTGTATTTTGGAAGAATTCAGCATTTTTGCTTAATAAAGTTTAAAGCATAATGAAATGATATAGGGGAAAGAATCTTGGAGAGTTATACAAGGCCAAATTGTGAGAAGCTTTATGTACCAAGCAAAAGAGCTTGAAAGTTATTCTCAAGTTCAGTAAAATATTAAGTAAAATAATTAAATAAGATCAAAGATCAGGGTAGAGAGAGATAATACAGCAGCTAAGGCACTAGTGAGTATGATCCATCTTGGTTCTATTTTCAGCAGTCAGATGGTCTCTGAGCACTGCCAAGAGTGATTCCTGAGCACAGACCTCTTAGTAAACCTGATTACTTAACACCATGAAGTATTACCCAGACCACTCCCCCCAAAATAAATAAATGATCAAATAATACTATAATAAATCTTCCATTAGATATACAAGTATGGACTTAAGGTGGAATGGCCCTTTGGTCCCCATGTCAGGAAGATTCAGGTAGAAGACACCAGATTGTCCAAGTCTAAAATAATAAGAGACTGGAGAAGCAGAAGGAATAATTCAGAAGACAGAATTTTGAAGAATAGTTAGGAATTTCAATCAGCAAAACATGATGACTTATTTTAAAGGGATTTAATGAATAAAAAGAAAGTAAGTAATGTCAAAAAGTTTCTAATCTTATAATTGCTGGAGCCACTAGAAAGATGATAATCCTTAGAGAGGTAGGCAATATGCAGAACCAGAAATTCTAACTTGGAATATTGTGAAGTTATGTTGTCACTGGGCATTTGAGAAGAAATTAGGCATCAAACATCAGGCTACCGAAGTCTGAAGATAGTTGAAAATTAGAAATTGTTGAAGATGCTTATGCAGTTGTCATAAGGATATTTACTGTAGTTCCCAGATAAAATCACATATTGTATTACATTTTATTAAATTTTATTTATTAATTATTTTACTTATTTATTTATACAATGACCCAGTAGGAGTAGGAGGTACGGCATTGTGGTCGATAATGAGTATCTACCCAAGGGTGTCAATTACTAAAATGTTGCAAAAATATATTTGCAGTCATGATTAGGTTACGGATCTTGAGATAGGGTGAGTATGCAAAATTATCCAGTTGAGCCCTGTATCATAACAAGGGCTCTTTCAAGGAAAAGGTAGAGACTAAGGATAAATTCAATTGTAGAGCACCTGCCTTTCCCTGTCATTAAGGTATAAGGCCCATTGACTCTTCACTTACCCCTCCACACTAGAAAGTTTAATCCTGCTGTCATTGCTATTTGTGATCCTTGCGATCCTTAAAAGGTGTGCAATCTCTAGCAACTAAAATGCTTAAACACCACAGGCAGATATAGATTCCTCAGATAGGACCCAAACCAATGTTGCCAGCGCCTCTACCAAAAGTGTATAATCTCCTATTCTATATATAGTTCAGCAAAAGTAAAGAAGTGGGAAAAATAAAAAAAAAAGTGTTTAGTTGGTATTTTTTTTTTTTTTTTTTTTTTGTGGTTTTTGGGTCACACCCGGCAGTGCTCAGGGATTATTCCTGGCTCCAGGCTCAGAAATTGTTCCTGGCAGGCACGGGGGACCATATGGGACGCCGGGATTCGAACCGATGACCTCCTGCATGAAAGGCAAACGCCTTACCTCCCATGCTATCTCTCCGGCCCGGTATTTTTTATTTTTAAAGAAGACGGGTAGGTCAGAATCAGGAAGGAGACCTGATAACCAAGGTCAGAGAGAAATTGGAAATTGCTGGCTTTAATCATATTATAAGAGAAAAATCAGACGAGTAAAGCAAGATAAATAAGAAAAAAAATTCTCCTCTAAAATCCTCTGAAAGAAATCAGACCTACCAATATCTTAATTTGAGCCCTATAAGACTGATTTTATACTTTCACTTAACAAGACAACTGGTATGTATTCAAGGTACTACATTTCTGATTTTAAAGAAAGTCTTGATAGCTACTCTGTGTCAACTTACAGTCTTTAAAATAAGTGACAAAAAGAAGATAAACAAACGTGAGTGGAATAAAAATAGAAGGGTCAGAAAGGGAGGAAGCATCCTCGTAAGATTAGGAACAAGGGAGTCAAAGAGATAGTATAGTGGGCTGGGTGCTTGCATTGCAAATTGGGTAACCCAGGTTTGATCCCAACATTCCATAAGATAGGTACCTTGTGCCCTGCAAAACTGATCCCTAAACTCAGAGCCAGAAGTAAATTATGAGCAACACTGAGTGTGACTCCAAAATAAAACAAAATTTGAACTAAAAGATCTTCACCATGTGATGAAACCTAACTCAATCCAGGAATTGCCTCTAAAAATGATAGTGCTCTTTGAGCATCCTCAAAAGAACAAAACTCTTAAAAAAATAAAGATATATTTTTAAATGATGTGACTATTTGCAAAACACCCTTGAAATTTGACATCTATTCTGAAGTGAGGTAATTTATTTCTTCTGTCACTCTAAACACTTATGATTATCCTAATGTGTGTGTTTCTCCTCCCTATGATCCCTTTAAATGATGGCATTTAACATAGCCTGTTATTCTTAACCAAATTATAAGAACTTTATTTCTAATTATATTTCTAAACATATTGCTATATTTAGTAATTTGCTTTTTATTAAAATTATTGATTTCCGGGCCCGGAGAGATAGCACAGTGGGCGTTTGCCTTGCAAGCAGCCAATCCAGGACCAAAGGTGTTTGGTTCGAATCCCGGTGTCCCATATGGTCCCCCGTGCCTGCCAGGAGCTATTTCTGAGCAGACAGCCAGGAGTAACCCCTGAGCACCGCCGGGTGTGGCCCAAAAAAAAAAATTATTGATTTCTTTCTAAATATAAATGTATTCTTATATAGTTATGGTGGTCAACAATTCCAAACAAGATGTTAGAAGGCCTTGATTTCCTATAGGCATCCTAGACAATAATCTCTCCTTTGCCCTTCTAGCTATTAATAATTATTAGTTCAAAGTGATAGCACAGCAGTAAGGCATTTGCCTTGCACTCAGTCAACCTGGGATGTACTTGGGCTCAATTTCAGTATCCCATACGGTTTCCTGAGCCTGTCAGGAGCAATTTCTGAGCACAAAAACCAGGAGTAACCCCTAAGCACCCCCAGGTGTGGCCCAACCCTCTCAAATAATAATAATTGGCAATCCTGAGTTTTTCTATGTTTGTAGATGTATCATTTAGTTATACTGCCAATTTCCCCAGTGTGTTTTGGATTGTTTTTCTATCTATTCAAATTTCCTGTATTAATATTAACAAGGACACTAAATATGTTGAACTAGAGCCCTAATGGCTTCACTTTAATCTAATCATCTCCTTGAAGATCCTTTGCCCTAGTTGGGTCACATTTTCAAGAATGAAGACAAGTCCTCCAACTAAGATGAGCTCTCCAAGAATCATTTCTTGGTTAATGAAAAATTTAACCTACTGAGGCTGAAGAAATAGTACAGAGAGCAGGGCACCTGCCTTGAATATAGCTCATCTGGGTTCAACCCTGGCTGCACATATTCTCAGAGCACAGCAACCATAGTTCCTGAGTGCTTATACAGGAGTAATCCCTGAGCATTTTCAGGTGTGACTGCAAAATAAAAAATAAATTAAATCTATTGAACCATTAGCCCAATTGAAAGTATCAATTCATTTTATACTTTTAAAGAGATTGAAAGAACTAGAATATTAATCAACTGTTTTTTCTATGAAAGAAAATGAGTGAAATTAGCTAAGAGATAGGACAGGAGTATGAACAAGAAGTACCTTAATCCATGGTACTATGTCTCTGACCCTAATCAATTGTTCTTTACATAAATATTAAAACAAGATAATAGTTAGTAATTAATAATAAAAATACAAAGCTTTCTTCTTTAAATATGCTTCCTAGAATTAAGCAATTTTTGCCATCCATTGTTTCAAAATGAAAGAAATATGGAAACATGAATTAAGCTTCTAAAACTATGACTATTTAAAATATCATCAATATACTTTCTTTTATCTAGTGTATAGAAGACTCAATAAATTGTTTTATTATTAGCTCTCTATCACATATGTTATTTCTGATCACTCCAGTCTGCCTCCCTCTTTATATTTAGAAGCCTTTCTCCCTCTGTCTGTCTAATGTCTTTGTGCCTACCTCTAATAAGTATATAAATAATTTCATTCAGGAACTTATTTGATAATCTAGAATAGCTTTATCTCAAAAATTAAAAATTATATCTGCACAGACCCTTTCCAACTAAGGTCACATTTATGGATATTAGGTTTGAAATTTAGAGGACATACTCCAAGCTATTACAGATAGAGACCAGAGCATGAAAAAATAAAAATATTAACAATGCTATTAAACAAGCAGGGTTGTATTGAGTGATGTTTCATAAAGTTCTTTCTAGTTTTGTCCTAATTTGAATTTGACTCTTAGGTGTGCTTCTGTTGTGTCTCTGATGTGACTTTTGAGCAGGTGATCTAATATGACCTTACCTCACTACCCTCATCTATAATATGGGACAATATCACTACTTCCATAAATGATTTGTGAAGAGATGAAAGAAATAATGCACTTTAAATGTTCAGCCTATGATATTCACATAACAAATTTTGTAGATTATTTTTTGATTAAAATTAATAAGAACAGTGGTGGAAGAACATAACCTTTTGAAGTTTCTGATATTGTCATATGTGCTACTTCTTACATTTAAAATCACACTGTTTTAAATAACAAAATGATAGGAACCAGGTTAATAATTTTACTCTGAGGAAGTGACATTAAAATAACCTTTATAAAATAATGCTATCAATACCTGAGGAGCAAGAGGTGCCACAGGCAGAAATACTAAACATGAACAACTGGGGACCTCAAGCGAAGGGGACCTTAGCTAAGCTCAGGTGATTCATAATAATATAGATGCAGAATCAGTTTCCAAGAAAAGGCACAAAAGAAAATAGCAGAAATGCTCTCAAATTGGTAGATATTAATTGCTTAAAGGATGACTAAAAGAAGTCATACTCTTATATTAAAATAGAATAAAATGATAATTTTTGTCCAAGCAGCTCCTTTTAGTACCCATAGTTATGCTTTTTAGTAAAATGATAATAAACATAATTATAGACAGAAGAGAAAAATTTTGTAGAATTCTACTATGTCTTTAAGGCAGTAATTTATGACTCTATTGACTAGGGGACTGTTGCCATTTATTAATGGTTTCTTGCCCATTCCTTTGCTTTCAGTTTCAAGTTTTGAGAGAAGAAAATGAGGCTTCAAATTCATTTCATGTGAACTGTAATTTTGATTTGGCTAGGGATGCAAGAGGTTTAGGTGAAATAAAGAGAGAAAATAGTACACGGAATAAGGCACAACTTTGTTTATAAAGAGTAGTCCCTGGTTCCATTCCTGGCACCCCTAAGAATTGCTTTATACATGGGGCAGGAGTGATAGCACAGCGATAGTGCATTTGCCTTGCATGCAGTTGACCCAGGACGGACCTCGGTTTGATCCTTGGAGTCCCATATGGTCCCCTAAGCCAGGAGCAAGTTCTGAACACAGGGCCAGGAGTAAGCCCTGAGCGTCACCGGCTGTGGCCCCCAAAAACAAAAACAAACAAACAAACAAAAAAAGAATTGCTTTATACATTCCTAAAGATCCTTGATAACTGCTAGTTGTGGCTTGGGTTGAGCTATTGTGCTTAGAAGTAGGATTGAGCCTCCCTCAGGTTCTAGCATTGAACCACCCACCCTAAGTACTGCTGGGGAGAGGGAAAAAAATGTCAAGTTTGAATTTACCAGAAACACTAAAGAAGTACTCAAGTGACTGAGCAGTTCAATATCTTTCCATATCAATTTTATATACAATACTGGCTGCATTTAGAATAAATTTTCTCTTTTTTTCCCTGAAATAATATGTGACAATTAATGTTTTACTGGGGGAAAGTGCTATATGTGATATTCTCCTTTTCCTTGCTTCTGTAGAAGGAATGAAAGGATTACTTTAAGATCCTATTCATTTTCTGGTTTTATCTTTAGCAGTTCATATCCATTTCTTTGTGTCAAGCCTACCATAATCTTTCCTTGAAACCAAGTTTTAATGGACTACTTCTTAGCTGTCTGTAATCAAATTATTACAAAGGCTTATGTTGAAACCATCAGCAACCTTCCTATTATAATTAACATTATTATTTTATACAACAGGAGAAGCAAGGTTGTAAAAATCTTATAATAATTTCCCATGTTGAAAATTTAATTTAGAAATTCTGCCATAAAACTGAGAATATTGAATTTTTCAAACTATTTATCACTAATATTCTTATTTATAAAATGATTTTGGCCATTTAAACAAATAAATGTAAAGATTTCTATAAGCACTTTCTATAGAGGTGTGACATGATATATGTTTTTAGAGAAAAGCTATCTTTTGGTACTGGACTTCTATTGCACCAAATATAGTATTTTTTAAATATCTTTATTTAAACACCTTGATTACAAATATGATTGTATTTGAAGGTTTCAGTCATATAAAGAACACCTACCTTTACCAGTGCAACTTTCCCATTACCAATGTCCCAAATCTCACCCCACCCCACCCCCACCTGTATTTGAGACAGGCTTTCTACTTCTCTCATTCATTCACATTGTTAGGATAGTTGTCAGTGTAGGTATTTCTCTAATTGCACTCACCACTCTTTGTGGTGAGCTTCATGTAGTGAACTGGACCTTCCAGCTCTCATCTCTTTTGTCTCTGAGAATTATTACAAAAATATCTTTTATATTTCTTAAAAACCATTGATGAGTGAGACTATTCTGTGTCTATCTCTCTCCCTCTGACTTAATTTACTCAGCATAATAGATTCCATGTACACCCATGTATAGGAAAATTTCATGACTTCATCTCTCCTGATGGCTGCATAGTATTTTATTTTGTATATGTACCACAGTTTCTTTAGCCATTCCTCTGTTGAAGGGCATCTTGGTTGTTTCCAGAGACTGGCTATTATAAATAGTGCTGCAATGAATATAGGTGTGAGGAAGAGATTTTTGAATTGTATTTTTGTGTTCCTAGGGTATATCCCTAGGAGTAGTATAGCTGAATCATATGGGAGCTCAATTTCCAGTTTTTGGAGGAATCTCCATATCATTTTTCATAAAGGTTGGACTAGACGGCATTCCCACCAGCAGTGAATAAGAGTTCCTTTCTCTCCACATCCCCGCCAACACTGCTTGTTCTCATTCTTTGTGATGTGTGTCAATCTCTGTGGCATAAGATGGTACCACATAGTTGTTTTTATTTGCATCTTCGTAGTGATTAGTGATGTGGAGAATTTTTTTCTTGTGCCTTTTGGCCATTTGTATTTCTTCTTTGACAAATGTAGTAATATTTATACTTTATGTATGTACTTGTGGTGTGCTTGTGGAGGTTTGCATACACAGAGACATTTTACAGTGTAAGTAATAATATTAGATAAATCTTGATTGATTTACACTATTTGTGGGAATGAAAAAGTTAAAATTAACCATTTAATAACTTAAAAACTTTAAAACTATTAAAATTCCACTAAGAAAGAGATATTATTAAATTTACAACAAACTAACAAAGGCATGATTAATTTATCTAGAAGATAGTTCTTTCTGTTTTATTTCTTCCAATGGGGAAGAAGTATGACACTCTGGGACCAACAGTTGAATATTTTTCTTCATAGTGGTAAACCTTGTTCTTTGGAGGTTACTACACCACTACTTACTGACAGAGCTGAAATTTTATCTCCATTTGGCCTTTTGGATTTATTCTTGAATTTACTTAAAGGACAGCATGTGGGAAATAGAGGAAAGTAATACAGTGTAATTCACTGAAGTAGAGACCTCAGGAGGAAGAATGAGTCTAAAGTATGACTGTAAATTCTATTTTTGTATGAGGTTATCCAGCAATAGGCAGAAAGCAGGAACTAGAACTTGTACATTTGAAGCAGTCCTAACCTAGGCAAGTCCTAGCATGGATAGCAGTGTGTGTGTGTGTGTGTGTGTGTGTGTGTGTGTGTCTGCTAGAGCTGTTGTGGCTTCATGAACTGTCATGTTACTTCAGTGAACTATGAAGTAACACAGTAAAGCAGTAAACATTGAAATATGTTTAAACAAAATATTATATATGTATCTGGACAACATTCTGTCCATTATTTTAAAAGTGCAATTTATTACATCTATAAAAAAACCCACCAAATTAGGGGCTGAAGAAATAGCACAGTGGTAAGGCAATCGCCTTGCATGGAGAAGGACTGTGGTTCAAATCCTGGCATTATGGTCCCCCGAGCCTGCCAGGGACAATTCTGAGCGTGGAGCCAGGAGTAACCCCTGAGTGCTGCTGGATGTGACTTAAAAAACAAAAAACAAAAACAAAAAAAAAACAAAGTATAACAAAAATTGTAAGGTAAATGAAAATAATAAAAGATCTTGCAAAGAAAAGATTATTTATTTAATTATTAATTATTGTTCAATAAAGCTTTTTTCTTTATTTTTCTTTATTTTATTATTTTGGGATATTTTTTTTCTTTTAAGATTTATTTTACTTTATTTTTTAAATTAACATCTTTATTTAAGCACCATAATTACAAACACATTAGTGTTGGGTTTCAGTTATAAAATAATAACATCCCCCTTCATCACTGTAACCTTCCCACCACCAATACCCCCCAACTCTTCCTCCTCCACCCCGTGCCTGTATGCCTGAGACAGGCATACTATTTCTCTCACTCAATACCATTGTCATGATAGTTGTCAGTATACTTATTTCTCTAATTGCACTCACCATTCTTTGTGGTAAGCTTCATACCATGGGCTGGTCCTTCTCTATTGTCTTGGTATTATTACAATAATGTCTTTTATTTTTCTTAAATTTCAGAAATGAGTGAGACTTTTCTGTGTCTATCGCTCTCCCTCTGACTTATTTCACTCAACATAATAGTTTCCATGTCTATTGACATTTAGGAAAATTTCATGACTCCCTTTATTTGACAGCTGCATAGTATTCCATTGTGTAGATGTATCACAGTTTCTTTAGCCACTCATTTGTTGTCTAACAACTTGGTTGTTTCCAGATTCTGGCTATTGTAAATAGCACTTCAATGAATATAGGTTGCAGAAGGCATTTTTATATTGTGTTTTGTGTTCCTAGGGTAGAATCCTAGGAGTGGTATAGCTGGATCATATGGTAGCTCAATTTTCAGTTTTTTGAGGAATTTCCATATTTTCCAGAAAGGCTGGACTAGACAGCATTCCCACCAGCAGTGAATGAGAGTTCCTTTCTTCCCACATCCCCACCAGCACTGACTGTTTTTTTCTTTGTAATTTTTCCCCTTTCTTATAATTACTAATTGAATGTGTTCTTGAAGTTATTTTTAATGTTTTAAAAGCAAAGTTGGCATGACTAACAATATTAAGATATTGCTGCTAATACTAATTTATAAATGGTAAATCCCAGGTACTATAATGAGAACTTTACATATAATTTATTAAAATTTACAATGATGGTATCAAAGAGATACAGTACTTTTTCTGTTTTTTTTTTGTAAGGAAACTGTAATATCAAAAATTAAATCACCTACCTGAATTGTTAGACTGAGATGGTACCTTAAAATCTGGTACCAAAGCTTAACATTTTAATTGGATAAAAAATAATAGTAAAGAAATTCTAGAGCAAAGAAATATTCACAACTTTGCAGTTTTTCTTTAGCATTTAAAGCCCTGAGATTAGTTTTTAAATAGTTCACTTATAGTTTCCACTCAGCCTGCTTTTCAAAGGAATTTAAATGAATCAATACCTACATATTGCCATTGATCGATCTAAGAATTTGGATCTTTAACACCAAAAGGGAAGATCACCAATGCTCTACAAAATTCCCAGTTGATATGAAGTCACTGTGAATCAAAGTAAAAAAATTCTGACAGTTGTGACCGAAAGGATAACATAAGTTTGCATAATTTGCATTTTCTTCCTTTACTTCCTTTCCTTTTTTTTTTTCTGAGTATAGTGGGAAGAAATCTTCAGATATCAGTTTTAGATATTCATTATTCTTTTTCTCCATGGTTTCTGGGAAACTTGGTTTACTGTAGCATAAATGTGAAGTGAAAACACAAAGTTGTTTTCAGGAAACATTTTAATTCCCACACTACACTTCTAAGAATGAAAATGGAAGTCTCATAGAGGCTTTTTAACCACAGAAATAGTTAGAAAGGAGAGTTTTTGTCCCATTTCTTTCTTTTCTTGTTTGTTTTTTTGTTTGGGGGCCATACCAGGTGACTGCAGTCTGTTCTGGGTCAGCTGAGTGCAAGGCAAATGCCCTACCACTGTGCCACCACTCCGGCTCCATTTCTGAAGATCTCAACAAGACCTTAGTGAGGATAGCTTGATTTGGAGGATGCTCAACTAAAAGTCTTGATAAATCTTGGTGGAATCTGAGAAACTTCCCTCTCCAATTTACAAAAAGGCTATGCTCACTTCCTTCCAAACCCTTTGCATAAAGATCTCCCACCTACAGCTTCCTGCCTGTCATCTGTGACTCTTCTAGCCCCTACCTCTGCCTGTGTGGCTGGAGAATTGGACCACAGAACAACAGATCACAACTTGAGGGTCTTGGATTCTGAAAGGGGGATGGAAGTAGCTAAGAATAAAATCCTGAGTCAAAAAAAAACATATTATTTTAAAATTAGAAGAAAATTAGTATCTCAGTGCCTCAGTATTCACACACACACACATTTTTGAAAACAACATTAGATATTTCTGTAAAAATATCCTTTTATATTGCATTTTCACTTAATAATCACCTTAATATTGGTAAGAATAATGCAACAGACTTTTTTAATGATAAAAATCTATACTCCAATAATTCCTTATGCCCTATTGACAATAGGTGTTTACTTAATAACTTTGTGTAATAAATTTAACCTAGTATCAAGTCAATAAGTTAATAAAATAGTTCAAATAGAACTACCAAATTTAATAAGAACTTATTGCTTAGAAACCATGTTATACGTCAGACTTGCAAAAATTGGTTTCTGGATCAGATCTCTGAATTTTTCAGACTTGGACTGGAAACTGAGTATTTTCATTTTTAACTGGCTAATGGTAAATTATTGCTGATTAAGAACCACATTTGAAGACACATTGAATTGGAAATTTTATGAACTTGAATATTTAGAATAGCTCTTCCATTTTGTCTTAAATACTAACACCTCATTTTGAGATGGAATTTTGCAAGGTTTGAAATTAAGCAAACTCATATTAGAATATCCCTGGGTGAGACAATTTTTCTGAATAAGTATTTACTTGCCACACAATCTATCAAGTAGGTATCAAGTTAAAATTTATTCAATTAACTTATTCTCCTTAGTTTGGAGATTAAAAAACAAGCAGAGATTGAATGCCCTGTCTCAAATTACACAGGAGTTGACTGACAGAAGTGGGTTAGAACCCAGGCCATCTGTTTGCACTTTCAAATTATCTGATGTGTGTCACAGAAATCTGAACAGAACTGGAATGGCAAATACTGTCTCTGAGATTTATAATATGTTGGTAGTTTATTGGCACTTTAGATGTATTATATGTTGGTGGTATAATGGCCTTTCACAGTGATCAATTATTACAGCTTTGGAAACAGAGACACAAAACTCTAGAGGGGTAAGGAATCCAGAAAACTTAAAAGCCATCGAGTGCTTTTTAGATTTGCCTAAATCTGCCCTGTTTTAGGATTTTACATCACTCATTCCTGGGGCTTGAAAACTTCCCTTGGTTGACTATGATCTCAAGTCTTCAATGTACAAAGAACTTACTTATCCAGCTTCCCTATATCTTCTCACCTGTTCCAACCTCTATTTGTCCTTCTCACAGACCTGGTCCTTCCCTGTTCTGATCTGTATCAGCTGCCTCTTGCTCTTTGGAAGTACTAGCAAGGACAGATAGATACTAGGCAACTCATTCCAATCAACCTCAGTTATCTCCTCTATAACTGCTATGTCTCTATAACTCTATATCTGCTTTTGTCAGAGTGACGCACCACATCTGCTGAATGACCCTGATCAGGTCCCTAGCTGCCCTGTGCCCTCTGTTAGTCCTCCCATTCCTAAATCAATGCTCGTGATATCCTGCTAGTTCTGCATTTTGTCTTCCTTTTCTTCTCACCCGATAGTTATCACATACAACTGATCTCATACCATTATTTCCCTCTATTTTAAATGTATGAAGTTTATTTTTCTTCATCATACTGTTGTATTTTCATTTTTCTGTTTTAGTAACACTGTATCATATTTTTAGCCTATGTACTTTCCTTCCCTAGGCCATTTGCACTAGCTCTGTCTCTGATAAAATATTGTATTCCAAGTCTTTTATGGCTTGTTCTCAATTGGTATTCCAGTTTTAGAAGAAAGGTTATCGCCTCAGAGAGCTTAACTGATCATTCTATTAAAGCTGTTCTTTAATATATTTTTAAAGTTACTTTTCTCATGCAATCTGTCTCTAAAATCATCTTGCTTATTTTGATATTTCCTTATTTATTATTCCCCATTTAGGGATAAAAGATCCTGGAAAATGAGTATCCTGGGAATTAAGCTCATTACTTGGCTTTAATTTAAAACATATAATGTTCCTGATACTTTATAAACATTTATGATGGATAGATTGACTATGTGATTGAATAAATATATCTTCAAAGTGATCACTCTAGAATGACAATTGGACAATGTCTTGAATGACAACATTGCTCAATTAACAGTTTCTATGTAGAATATAAAACACCCTGGGCTAGAAGATTTTATGTGCAGATCTTCACAATGTTCTAATTCAACCTTAAGTGAATTTTAATTTTCTATCTCAATCATGTTGAACTCTGAGAAGCCTCCTTATATAATAGGTATATGGGTTTTCACTAATCAAAAAAATAAACCTTTGCAGATAGCTAATTTATTTAACACTGCCTATCTAAATATGGGTTGAAAATATGCCTCTATAAAAACAATAGCTTAGGTTTTACATTATTAGCTGACTTGCTCTGGCAATAATTGGTAATCAAGATTTATCAGTTTCTTAAAGCAATGTATGAAACCTCAAGAAGCCTACACATACTCCTGCCTGATGCTGAGACTTAAAATATAGATTCTATTTGATCCAAAGAGATATAAGTTTATGGTAGAAATGGTTAAACACCAAATACAGAAAAATAGGCCAGAAGAAATAATTGTTAAGATCTTCCTCTATACTTTTGTTAACATACATAGATTCTTTCCACAAATATTTAATTAAAAATATCTGAGGTAATGAATTCTTCCTTGAATTACACAAACTTCTAGTTGGGGGGGGGCACACTCAGTTACACTCAGGGGTTACTCTTAGCTATGTGCTTAGAAATTGCTCCTGGCTTGGGGGATCATATGGGACGCCAGGGGATCATCAAACCGGGGTCCATTCTAGGTCAGCAGAGTGCAAGACAAACACCCTTCTGCTCTGCCACTGCTCCGGCCCCCAAATTGCACAAACTTCTAAGTCTGAGGCTTGAAGAAAAATAAAATATGGAAGGACCAATTACTGGAAAAGTAGAATTGAAATAATAGGTAAGACCCATTTCAAACCAAACCAAGGTTCAGGACCAAATGGCTTCTCTAATAAGTATTAACACATATTCAAAAATCTAGTATCCATATTGATCTTGTGAATCTTATGTAGCTGGAAATACTTTAAAAGTGGAAAACAAAACAATAGCTTCAGGACTTGTCTGCAAGTTTATGCAGAAGTTTCTTTGTATTATCCAGTTTCTATTTCCTACTGGTCATACAATCATCTTTCCAGAGGACAATACTTAGATATTCTAAATTAGTTTTTTAATGTATATCTTAGATACACAAAAATTGTTTTATTTGAAATGTATTTATTATTTGATTACAAATAAAATTGATTTCTTAAATTAAAAATCTAGTATCCATTCTTTTTATATTCTTTCAAAATATCAAAAAGAATAAAATGTTTTCTAAATTTTAAAGAAACCAGAATATTCTTATAGAAAAAAATACCAGGACAAGAAAAGAAAACATGAGGTCAGGGGCCAGAGCAATAACACAGTGGTAGGGCTTTTGCTTTGCATGTAGCTGATTCAGGATGGACCTGGATTCGATCCCCAGCACCCCATATGGTCCCCCAAGCCAGGATCAATTTCAGAGTGCATAGCCAGGAGTAACCTCTGATCATCACTGCATGTGGCACAAAAACAAAACAAAACAACAACAACAACAAAATGAGGCCAGTATTCTGATTTATATAAAAATTTAAAAATGTATCTTAAACAGAATTCAACAACACATTAAAAAGTCTGACAGATGCCAAACAGTGGATGGCAAGGCATTTGCCTTGCATACAGCAGATCTGGGTTAGATCCCCGGCATCCTATGTGGTGCCCTGAGCACTAGCAGGAGTGATCCCTAGGCACAGAGCCCAGAGAACCCCCTGAGTACTATTGAGTGTGGCCCCAAAGCAAAAATTATGTGATGTAATTCCATAATTGAGATTTAGTTCAGAGAGGCAACAATGATTTAAGACACCCAAGTTTACTTAAACCATATATCAAATCAGAAAATTAAAGACAAAAATCATTGGATCATCTCAGTGACAGAAGAAAGAATTTGATAAATTTTAATTACATGCATATAAACAGAGCAAACTAAAAGAAAATAAAAGTTTTACATGATAAAGCTTGGCTAGCATTATGTTTCACAGAGAAATGGAAAGCATTTCTGCTGTAATGAGAAATAAGATAAGAATGACCACTTTCATCATGCAACATATTCTAACCAGGGAGTCCTGACAAGAAAAAAAAAGGAAAAAAAAAGTATAACTACCACTAGATTCACACTTCTTATTATCATTTATATTAATAAAATCTTAAAGACTCCACAAAAATTGTTAGATATAATAAATAATTATAGTGAAGTTTTATAATATTTGTATAAGAAATAATCAGCAGAAAAAGAAATAAATACTATTTACAATTAATCAAAATTATAAAACATCTATAATAAAGTTAATTAGGTGAAACATCGGTATACATGCAACTGTGAGACACTCTAAGCTTGAAGAAGACACAAAGAAATGAAAAGATGATATGTGCTCATTGATCATAGGAAAAGAGTGAAAAGTATTGTTATTTGTATTTTTATATATTTAAGTGAAACGTAGCAACACTGCAACTTCCAGTGATATACTAATGGTGTTCTTTACCAGAGTAGAATAAAGATCTACATTTGTATGGTGCCACAAGACATCAAGTAGACAAACTACACTAAGGTAACATAAAGGCAAAGTACTTAATATTATTTGATTTTGTACTATACCATGAAGCTATAGTAAATCACAAGATGATATTGGAATAAAAGCAGGCACTAAGAATTCTAATAAAATTAAAAACCCAGAAATAAAACCACATACAAAGCAACAACAATTTTGAGATAATGGTGCCAAAGAACACACAGTGAAGAAACATCCCTTCAAAAATTGGTGTTGAAACCCAATCATGAACAACTTTATAATCAGGGTGTTTATATAAAGTATTTAATAAAAAGTGACATATCCATATGCAAAGGAGTTAAATAAAATTTACAAATATTTTACATTATAAATTAATAAAATGTATTAGTAGCTCCAAACTATAATATACATAGAAGAAAAAATAGGTAGTAAACTCTTTGACATCAAAAGAAAATACAAATATAAAGCTCATTTAATTACATATAAATAAAGGTTATGCACAAGTAAAAATACATATTAAAAAAGAAAAGCAGAGTGTTCATGTGGAGAAGATATTTCAATACAAATCTTATATAAAAATCGTTAATATCAATATGTACATATACAAGTTATGCAGCTCAATAACAAAACCTGCAACTCAAATCAAGTTTGATAAAATAAAACTAAACTGGCATTGCACTAAAGAAGGTATTCTGATGTCTGAGACACATGTAAAGACATTCTGTATCACTTATCATTAGGGAAATGCAGAACAAAACCACAATAAAATCTCACCTTGAAATAATGAAAATTTCTCTTTAAAAGTCAAGAAACAATAAATGTTGATGAAGATGTGAAAAAAAGGAACCCTACTGTACCTCTGTGTGAGTGTTCTCAAAAGTTGGAATAGACCCACCATTTGTAAATTTATCCAAATATGAGAAATTCAATTCAGAAAGTCCTATGTACCCTTTCACTGCTGCACAATTTACAATAACTAATATATGGTAACAACCCAACTGTCTAAAAATAATGATTTGATTTAAAAAATTGACATAGCTAACTCTACATAATAAACATGCCTCAACCATAAGCATAAGTTTTTCCCTCTGCAACAATTTGCATGGATAATGAGAGTATTGTGCTCAGTGAAAATGAAAAGACAGAAAGAGAAAGACAAATGCTATATGATTTCACTCATGCTTAAAATGAGCTTAAGGGGAAAATCAAGAACAAAAAAGAAAAAAAAAGCAAACCCTTAGTCTCTGACTAAAGAAATGGTGATTACCAGAGAGTTCTGTAATACTGGGAAAAGGGAACAATTTGCTGGTGGGCACGGTGCAATATATATCATTTCTGTTTACACCTTTAACCTGTGCAGTACTGAAAACTAATATTATTTAAAACTTTTAATTTTAAATTGAGGCAACAATAAATAATTCATGAATATAAAATGAAAAATCATAAATTTACTGCTGCCATGCCATATCCAAGAAACTTTTAATATTTCTCTATTTCTGCTATTAAAACCGGGTTTCTCTGGCATGCATTCATAACCTCTGTTTTGATCTCAAAGTCTGTGCTGCAAAAATTTGGACATTATTTAAATTTTAGAAGTTGTACATTATCCAGTTCATTTTTTAAGTAATGCATAAGAATGAGATTATCTATTTTTTATCTTTCTCTTTCTGGCCTATTTATTAATCATTTCTTCTTTGGTTTGGTTTGGTTTATGAGCCATACCAGGCAGTACTCAGGGCTTACTCCTTGCTCTGAACTCAGATATCAATCCTGGTGGGCTCAGTGAGCCATATGGGATTACCAGGGAATGAACCTGGTTTGGCTCCATGCAAAACAATCTCCCCACCGCTGTACTATAGCTCCAACCTCTGACTTATTTCTTTTAACCTGGCTCCATCTAGATCCATTTATGTTGATAAAGACAAAATTTATCTTCCTTTATGACTGAATACTGTCCTGTTATGTGTACATACCAAAACCATCTATGTCCTATATTTGCTGGACATTTGTGTTGATTCCAAATTTTGTCTACTATAAATAATATTGCAATGACTATAGGTGAATATAAATTTTGTTGAATTAGTTATTTTTCTGTTCTTAAGATAAAATCCTAGGAGTAGAATTTCTTGATATCTGGTAGTTCTATTTTTAACTATTGGAGAAATCTTGATACCATTTTCCATGGGGGTTTAATCAGTTCATGTCCTCACCAATATAAATAAGGGTTCATATTTCTGCAAGCACTTTTTTCCTAATCTTTTTTGGCAGAACCCATTTGGCAGAACTGATGGAGTTAAGAGCTTATTATTTAATATGCATTCATTAATATAAGGGCTTTCAAGGTATTATATACATTTAAAATGATTATTTAAACTTATAGTACTCTAATAGATAAAATAAGATTTAAGTTAAAAAATTCATTTTGTGGAAAAAGTGTGTCTCTCACTTCAACTGGCAATTTTTTGCTAAAAGAGTTTTCAAAAATGTTTCCATTCTACAGTTGAATGAACTAAATAATTATTTTATGCAAGAATATGCAAGAAACACACCTACAGTTACAGGATAAGCACAGGCTTAGAATTAAAGGATGGAAAGTAATTATTCAGGCCAATGGAAAACAAAAAAGAGCAGGGACAGCCATTCTTATATCAGACCAAATTGTATTCAACCTCAAGAAAGTGATCAGAGACAAAGAGGGGCACTACTTACTGATCAGGGGAACATTAGATCAAGAAGTGCTAACCCTGGTCAATATCTATGCACCTAATGTAAAGTCACCAAAATATGTGAGGCAACTACTGACAAACCTGGAGAAACACATGAAGGGAATTGTGATAATAGTAGGGGACCTCAATACTCCACTATCACCACTGGACAGATCCTCCAAACAGAAAAATAGTAAAGAAATAAGAGCTCTAAATGAAAAATTAGAAGAATTAGGGCTAATAGACTTATATAGAGCCCTCCATCCCCAGAAAGTAGAATACACATTCTTCTCAAACCCACATGGAACCTTCTCCAGAATAGATCATGTCTTAGGATACAAAGCCAACCTATATAAGACCACAAAGGTAAGGATCATTAGAAGTACCCTTTCAGATCACTATGCAACAGAGCTTATAATTGATGTCAAGAAGAAGCAATGGAGGAAAACTAATACCTGGAGATTGAACAACATACTGCTTAACAACGGCTGGATCAAAGAACAACTCAAGGAGGAAATAAAAAGATTCCTTGAGACGAATGACAATGAAGAGACAACATGTCAGAATTTATGGGATACAGCAAAAGCAGTACTTAGGGGGAAACTCATAGCATTACAGGCCTATGTTAAGAAACAGGAAAATAACAAAACCAACAGTTTAAAAGATCACCTCAAAGAATTGGAACAACAGCAACAGAGAAATCCAACCACAACCAGAAGGCAAGAAATCATAAAAACCAGAGCAGAAATAAACAACATAGAGACTAAGAAAACAATACAAAAAATTAATGAGACCAGGAGTTGGTTTTTCGAAAAAATAAATAAGATAGACAAACCATTGGCAAAACTTACCAAAAAAAAGAGGGAAAACACCCAAATTACTAGGATCACGAATGAAAGGGGAGAGATTACAACAGAACCCCAAGAAATACAACATATCATGAGATCATATTATGAACAACTATATTCAACTAGGCTAGAGAACCCACCAGAAATCGACAGATTCTTGGACAAACACCCTCTTCCAAGACTGGAAAAGGAAGACCTAGAAACTCTAAACAGTCCAATCACTTCAGAGGAAATTGAAGACGTAATTAAAAGACTCCCTAAGAACAAATGCCCAGGCCCAGATGGATTTACAGGTGAATTCTATCAAACATTTCAAGAAGACTTATTACCACTGTTTCATAGGCTTTTCAAAGCCATAGAAAAAACAGGAATCCTCCCCAACTCCTTTTATGAGGCTAATATCACACTCATTCCTAAAGAAGGCAAAGACACCACCAAAAAAGAAAACTACAGACCAATCTCACTAATGAACATTGATGCAAAGATACTTAACAAAATCTTAGCAAACCGAATTCAACACCTCATTAAAAAGATCATACATCATGATCAAGTGGGATTCATCCCAGGAATGCAAGGTTGGTTCAACATACGCAAATCAATCAACATTATACACCACATCAACAACATGAAGGACAAAAACCACATGATCATATCAATCGATGCAGAGAAGGCGTTTGACAAAATCCAACATCCGTTCATGTTAAAGACACTCAGCAAAATAGGGTTAGAAGGCACCTTCCTTAAGATAGTTACAGCTATTTATGAAAAGCCTACAGCCAACATTATACTTAATGGCGAGAAACTAGAAGCATTCCCACTAAGGTCAGGAACTAGGCAAGGCTGTCCACTCTCTCCACTCTTATTCAATATAACCTTAGAAGTCCTAGCAATAGCAATCCGACAAGAGAAGGGAATCAAAGGAATTCAAGTAGGGAAAGAGGAACACAAGCTAGCTCTATATGCTGATGATATGATGATATACATCAAAAACCCTAAAGAATCCACAGAAAAACTCCTAGAAACAATCAACCAATACAGTAAAGTGGCTGGATACAAAGTCAATACACAAAAGACAGTAGCGTTTTTATATACAAACAATGAAGTTGAGGAGAGAGAGATTAAAAATACAATTCCATTTAAGATAGTATCAAAAAATATCAAATACCTAGGAATCAACCTTACAAGAGAAGTGAAAGATCTATACCAGGGAAACTTCAAAACACTTCAGAAAGAAATTGAAGACGATCTAAAGAAATGGAAGAACATCCCATCCTCATGGATAGGTAGAATTAACATAGTCAAAATGACTATTTTACCCAAATTGCTATATAGATTTAATGCAATCCCTATCCAAATCCAGACACAATTCTTTAAAGAAATAGAACAATCAATTATAAAATTCATTTGGAACCATAGAAGACCCAGGATAGCTAAACACATTCTGAAAAATGAGAAGTTGGGAGGTATCTCCTTACCTAACTTGAAACTATACTATAAAGCCATAGTAATAAAAACAGCATGGTACTGGAACAGAGACAGGACCTCAGACCAGTGGATTAGAACAGAATTCCCAGACATAAACCCCCAGATATATAGCCAACTAATATTTGATAAAAGGGGCAAGAATATGAAATGGAACAAAGAAAGCCTATTCAACAAATGGTGTTGGTACAACTGGAAACTCATATGCACGAAAGTGAAAATCGACCCATATCTCACTCCTTATACAAAAGTCAACTCAAAATGGATCAAAGATCTGGAAATCAGATCTGAATCTATAAAGTTTATCGAGAATAAAATAGGCAGAACACTCGAAGACCTTTATATCAAAAGGGTCTTTGAGAATGGAGCACCAATGGCAAAAACGTTAGCATCAACTATAAACAAATGGGACTATATCAAACTAAAAAGCTTCTGCATGGCAAAAGAAACCCTACTTAATGCAAGAAGACAGCTAACAGAATGGGAAAAAATCTTTTCACTTGATATATCAGATAAAGGGCTGATATCTAGAACATACAAAGCGCTCAGAAACCTGAGTCCTTCAAAACCAAACGAAGCCATAAAAAAAATGGGGAGACGAAATGAATAGACATTTCTCTGAGGAAGAGAGAAGGATGGCCAACAAACACATGAAAACATGCTCACCTTCACTCATCATCAGGGAGATCCAAATCAAGACAACAATGAGATACCACCTCACACCAGTGAGGTTGGCTCACATCAAAAATAATGGGAACAACCTTTGTTGGAGAGGATGTGGTATGAAAGGAACTCTCATTCATTGCTGGTGGGAATGCCCCTTGGTCCAACATCTATGGAGAAAAGTCTGGAGAGTGCTCAAAGAACTCAGAATTGAGCTGCCATTTGACCCAGCAATTGCTCTCCTAGGCATATATCCCCAAGATGGAAAGACATTCATTCCAAAATACGTATGCACCCCACTATTTATTGCAGCACTCAGTATAATAGCCAAATCTTGGAACCAACCTCGATGTCCAACAACAGATGAATGGATCATTAAGATGTGGTACATATATACAATGGAATATTACATGGCAGTTAGAAATGATACAATCACAGACTTTGCAGCAACGTGGATGGACCTAGATCATGTTATGTTAAACGAAGTAAGTCAGAAGACAAAAGAAAAACACAGAATGGTAGCACTATTCTGAAACACCTAGAATACATAAAAAACAAAAAAAGGACATTGAAGAAGCATAACTGCTAGAACCACAAAGAAAGACTTCATAAACTCCATTCCCTGATCTGCACAGCCACCAAGATCTCTAGAAACAGGTCTGATTTTACCATCCAAGATAAAGTAGAAGTCTTCCACATACCACGAAAGCAGCAAGAGGAGAATAAATGATCTATTTTTTTTGACGTCTTTATTTTGGTGTGGAGATTACGGTTGATGTCTCCAATATTATTTTATTTTATTTTGTTTTGTCTTTTTCTTTCTTTTTGCACTTGAGTATGATTTGATTTCAGAACCGAGATTATTGTGTGGTGCCTGTTTTTATTGTTGTGGTGCTTATCGGTTATTTAATTCGATATTTTTGTGTGTGTGTGTGTGTGTGTGTGTGTGTGTGTGTATTGTTGTGGTATTTTAATTACTTTTTTCACATCCTCTCTCAAACTGAGGTTGGAAGCCTCTAGACAGGACTCTGCCTATTTTCAGTATATTTGATTTTTGATTGAGAAGAGGACATATTAGGTGATGGGTATTCCCCTGATTTAATGTGAATATGTACCCAAAATACTACAGTGAAAGATATGTAAGCCATTATGGAAAAAAAAGAAAATTGTGTTTTTAATCAGAAACTTTCTTTGACTTACATGTATTATTATTATATTAATTATATTATATGTTATGTTATGTCACTATATTATGTTATATTAGTTTACCTTATTATGTTAATCAATTTTGTCCTTTAAATGAATTCTTACTTAAAAAAAAAACAAAAAAACAACTTTAGTTTGCCCTGAAGAAAAGAAAAAAATAAATAAAAGATAAAATAAGGCCTCCCAATTCTTACCACAGGCTGTGTTCTTTACACTGGCTGTATAGAAAGAGGAGGTACAGTAAAGGCACCCCATATACACCTCAACACAGGCCCCTTGCCGGGTATGTATTGTGAATTGGGGGACAAAAAAAATAAAAATAAAAATAAATAATTATTTTAAATAATAGAAGGTACATAACATACATTTCTCCCATTTCTTATTATTTCTCTTATTTTTAATTCTATAGCAAGAATAGTAATTATTTTATTGCTACAATTGCAATATAAATTTTAGTACATAAATATTCCAATTAATTAACAAAAGATTTGGCCTGAAGAATTTTTGTTCCAACCACTAAAGAAATTTTGTCAGTTGTAATTATTGTTGTTTATTCATGCAGAATCTTCCAAATTGGTTCCTTATCAGTAAAACATAATTCTGACATTTAAGCTCAGAAATTATTTTTCTTATATTTAATTTGAATGTTATTCATAATTTAATAAAAAGTTACAGTAAAAAAGAAGCATATTGGGAAACTTAAAGATAGAACACAGAGAATAATAATCATACTCATCTAGTTAAAGTTAAAGTCTGAAACCTCAAAGGAAATAGTGACTAGGATTCAAAAGCCACCCACAGAATGGGATAAAATATTCACCCAATACCCATCAAATAAGGGACTAATATCTAAGATATACGAGGTCCTGACAGAACTTAACAAGAAAAAAATCTAACCCATCAAAAAAAAAGTGGAGAAGAAATGAATAGACACTTTCTCAAAGAAGAAATAAAATGGCCAAAAGGCACATGAAAAAATGCTCCACATCACTAATCATCATCAGGGAGATGCAAATCAAAACAACAATGAGATACCATCTCATGCTACAGAGACTGGCACAAATCATAAAGAACAAAAGTAATTTGTGCTATTGGGGATGTAGGGAGAAAGACACTCTCATTCACTGCTGGTAGAAATGCTGTCTAGTCCAACCTTTATGGAAAACAATATGGTGATGCCTCAAAAAACTGAAAATTAAACTGTCATATACCACTATACCACTATACCACTCCTAGGGATATACCTTAGAAACACAAAAAGCACAATATAAAAATGCCTTCCTCACACCTATATTCATTGCAGTGCTTTTTTACAATAGCCAAGCTCTGAAAACAACCAAGATGCCCTTCAACAGATGAATGGCTAAAGAAACTGTGTTACATATACACAATGGAGTATTATGCAGCCATCAGGAGATGAAGTCATGAAAGTTTCCTAATCATGATGTACATGGAAACTATTATGCTGAGTAAAATAAGTCAGGGAGAAAGACAGACTTAGAATAGTCTCACTCATCTATGGGTTTTAAAAACTGTTAAAGACATTATTGTAATATGCCCAGAGACTATAGAGATGAGGGCTGGAAGGAAATGGCTCATGGATTGGTAGGATTAACATCACTAAAATGGCAATACTCCTCAAAAAATTGTATAGATTCAATGCAATCCCTCTAAAGATACCCATGACATTCTTCAAAGAAGGGGATCAAACACTACTGAAATTCATTTCGAACAATAAACACCCATGAATAGCTGGAGCAATCCTTTGGAAAAGGAATATGGGAAGATTCACTTTCCCCAACTTTAAATTTTATTACAAAGCTATAGTCATTAAAACATTATGGTACTGGAATAAAGACAGACCCTCAGATCAGTGGAATAGATTTGAGTATTCAGACAATGTGCCCCAGATATACAATCAATTAATTTTTGATAAAGGGGCAAGAAATGCAAAATGGAGTAAGAAAAGCCTCTCCAATAAGCGGTGTTGGCATAGCTGGTCAGCCACTTTCAAAAAAGCAAAGTCAGACCTCCATCTAACACCATGCACAAAGGTCAAATCCAAATGGATTAAAGACCTTGATAGCAGACCTGAATTCCTAAAGTATATAGAACAACACATAGGTAAAACATTCCATGACATTGAGACTAAAAAGATCTTCATGGCAGAAAGAGTACTCTCCAAACAAGTTGAAGCAGAGATAAACAGATGGAAATATATTAAACTCAGAAGCTTCTGCATCTCAAAGGAAATAGTGCCTAGAATACAAAAGCTACCCACAGAATGGGAGAAATCATTTACCCGATACCCATCAGATAAGGGGCTAATATCAAAGATATATTAGGTCCTGACAGAACTTACCAAGAAAAATAATCTAACCCCATCAAAAATGGGGAGAAGAAATGAACAAAAAATGGGGAGAAGAAATGAACAAACAATTTGTCAAAGAAGAAATACAAATAGCCAAAAGGCACATGAAAAAAATGCTTTTCGTCACTAATCAACAAGGAGATGAAAATCAAAACAACTATGAGGGCCCATCTCATGCCACAGAGACTGGCACACATCACAAAGAATAAGAACAATTGGTGCTGACAAGTTTCTTTTTGTAATAATTTTAATTTTGAATAGTTTATTTTTTTCAATACATATGGCTTGAAATTTACATTTTCTGTATAAATATTTAGTCATGATGCAGCTTTAATTGGAGTACTTTTTGATAAATACCTTTTATTTAGATGGCTGGAGAGATAGGGAACATTTCAACCCTAGTTAGACTCCTCATTCCATATGGTCACTCAAGGTTCACCAGAAGTGATGCCTAACAAATAACTGTTAGAAAGTCTTGAGTATGCTTGAGTGGCCTAACCCCCCCCCCGCAATAAAAGAAGTTGTGTTATCATATAAATAAATATATTGTTTCATTCACTAAACAGTCTTAATATGAAAATTTTTACCTCAAGTAACTCTTCTGTAGTAAAAATAGTGCATTACACAATGGCTAATGATGAAATAACTTTGAAATCATTCTAATTATTCTATATTCCAGGTGAATTCATCATATAAAAGAGCTACTTGCTGTTGGGGCTAGAGTAATAGTACAGTAAATAGGGTATTTGCCTTTGATACAGCTAATTAGAGTTCAATCCCTGGCACTTCTTCTGATACCTTGAGCCCACTATGAATGATCTCTGAGTGCAGAGTCAGGAGTAATAACTGAACATACCTAGATGTGGTTTGAAAACCTAAATACATAAATAAAAATCAAAGTTTTGTTGTTGATTATGTTTGAACTGTAGAAAAATGACAGTATTTTCATTACCAATAGTTCAAAGATAAAAAAATACATCCAGGGGCCGGTGAGGTGGCGCTAGAGGTAAGGTGTATGCCTTGCAAGCGTTAGCCAAGGATCAGGACCGCGGTTTGATCCCCCGGCCTCCCATATGGTCCCCCCGAGCCAGGGGCAATTTCTGAGTGCTTAGCCAGGAGTAACCCCTGAGCATCAAACAGGTGTGGCCCAAAAACCAAAAAAAAAAAAAAAAATACATCCAGACTTATTTTTCTCAATTACCTTCTATATTTTGATAACTTTAATACTCCCATGCAATAATGGAATACTACTTGTTTTTGAATGACAATTAAAAGTTAGAAAATTGTTGTTTAAAAGCCTAAAAAAAGTAGTTTCTACAGACCCTTGTGTTATTTTCCACAATTTATCATTGTTAACCAAGTAGTGATTTAAATAGTACATATCTGAAGAAACCAATCACTAAAAATATTCTAACTTTGATAGGATGTTTTGAATTGTATTTGCTGTCAAGACAAAGAATATAGTCCAGAGAACTAGAGCATATACTTAGTATCTGGGAACCTTGGGTTCTATCCTCAGTAGCTTGTGTTTCCCTTACCCTAGCCACAGTCACCTTCAAACACTGAGCTAAGCATAGTTCCCAAACAACATCTGTGGCCTCAAAATACAACAACAAAAATGAATTCAGAAAATTCATTAGCTTTGAATCAGTTTCACTCATCAAGATACACAGGAAATTGATAATGCTTGGGGTTTGGGGAAGGTGGAAGTTTACTTTCCCAATGTTGCTCAGAGAACAAACGATGCTTGAGATCAAATCTCGTATCATGTGAATGACAAGTATGCTCTTTGAGCTAGCCTCCTGGTCCTATAAACCTAAGGCCTTAAAGTAAAAGGTTCGCTGGTGCTGAGTATTTAAAAAAAAATAAGGCGGGTTTTGAAAATATAATCACATATTTTCATCCTTTTATGAAAAAGTTATAAATTGATATCAAGAAACTGTTGAAATTGGGATTAGATAGTACAGCAGGCAGAGTGCTTGCCTTGCATGCTGCTAATCAGAGTTCAATCTTCGGCAATTGATGTAGTCTCCCAAGAAACTTCTAGAATAATTTCTGAATGCAGAGTCAAGAGTGAACCCTAAGTATTGCCGGTTGTGGCCCCCAAATAAAACAAAACAAAGAAAGAAGTTGGTGAAATTATTTAAATGTTTATTTCTGTTCCAATCAACACACTTCTGGGAGATGAGTTTCTCTACTATGAATGTTATTTAAACAAGGTAGATATAACTGGCCTTCTATGAGTACTATTCTTCTTGATCTCACCTAGCAAAGATATAAGAAGCAAGTTCACTTGTCAATACAAAATTTTAAATACTGAGTATTTAATAAATATATATAATATGAAAACTTAACAAAGAATAACAAATAGAAAACATTAAAAAAACAAGTACTGGGACCTAAGAGATAGGTCAGAGGTTAAGACATTTGCCTTACATTTTCTTGATTCAGATTCAAAGCATGTCAGTTATGATTCCTTGAATTTCACCAGGGCTCATTCCTGAACACAGAGCCCGAACTAATCTTTGAGTGTTCAGTGTGAGAGGTCTAGCTCAAAAACCAGTAAAAGAAAGGCATATGAAAAACCCTTATGTTTTATGGCTTAAAGTAAAATAAAAACAGCTTCAGAATAAGATGTAAAGATATAACAACAGGGGTATTATTAATAATAAAATTAACTTACAATGTTTGTATATTAAAGAAAAAAGAAGGCATTAAAGTAGATGCCAAAAACATTTTACAATGGTGAACATTTGACATTCATTTAAAAAGTGAAAAATAATGATAAATTGATATATTCTACTATAGTTATATTTAACTAGAAAGTCAGACACAGACATTTCAAGTTAAAAACCAATATCATTCTATATAGTAAAGCTATTCTTATAATTCTAGGGAAAATTCAAGACAATCTATCATTATTATTGTTTAATATTTCCATAAATTTCTCTTGGACTGGAGGCTAATATATAGATGTTACTGTGGTAAAGTGAAAAATGGGTCCCCAAAGATGTCCTTCTTCTAATTCCTGAAAGCTTTCAAATGTATTATACATGAAAGGCAGGTGCAATTAAGGATAAAATTAAATAATTTTTTTAATTTGAGACATTGTGATTTATAATACTCTGGGCATTAGGCACACATCATTCTAACACCAGCCCCTTGACTATAGTGCCTGCTTCCATACACAGTTGTCTCAATGCACCGCCCCCCCCCCCCCCACACACATACATACCAGTCTCCCACTGTGGTAAGCTCAGGAGAAATGTGAGGAAAAAGAAAAGTATGTGTTCAAAGGAGAATAGGACTTTAAATGAGCAGTAAAGCAGAGAGAGCCTTTTGGGAGATTTCCAAATTGTCTTTAACCTGGAGGGAGACCCTTGCATTCTAAGATAGTCCTTTCATATTCTTCTTGTGACCATTAGATTCTCCTATAGCTTCTCATTTTCTTAAACGTTGTTATTTTCCTAAAACTCATTACCAGTATTGAAGGAAGATAGGTATGCAGTTCCCTGATTATGAACATTTGGGAAATGCTAAAACTTAAGATGAGGTTGTCTAAAATAGAAATGTTTCACTTGGCCACCAGTGACTAGCAAAATGCCTGGCTTGAGTCAGGAAAGTTAGAGGTGGTGTGAGCATCTACAGAACACTCACAGCCCCATCCTGTCACCTCTATGAGGTAGCAGTCAAGCTGTACCTGTAACTCACTTGTTCAGGGTACAAGAACTGATTCCTGCCACTTGATTACTCAGGGAGCCATGGACTTGGGCTGGAATAAGAAATTGCTTTTTGTAAGAGGAGAAGAATCATACTTACCTGGCAGGGGAGATACCATGATCACGAAGGTGGTTTCCCCAGGGCGAGGCTTATCCATTGCACTCTGGATGTGCTGACCCCTGTGATTTCCCCAAATGTGGGAAACTCGACTGCATAATTTGTGGTAGTGGGGGACTGCATTCGTGCTCTCCCCTGAAAAAAAAAAAGAGGAGAAGAATCAGTCCTAAACTTAGCACAAACTTTTTGGGGTTATTTCAGGTGGAGAAGGCAAATGCATGAAGCACTGCTGGTGGTAATGCCGTCTAGTCCAACCTCTATGGAAAGTGTTATGGAGATTCCTCCAAAAACTGGAAATTGAGCTCCCATTTGACCCAGCTATTGCACTCCTAGGGATATACCCTAAGAACAGAAGAATACAATACAAAAACCCCTTCCTCACACCTATATTTATTGCAGCACTATTCACAATAGCCAGGCTCTGGAAACAACCAAGATGCCCTTCAACAGACGAATGGCTAAAGAAACAGTGGTACATATACACAACGGAATATTATGCAGCCGTCAGGAGTGGTGAAGTCATGAAATTTTCCTATACATGGATGTACATGGAGTCTATCATGCTGAGTGAAATAAGTCAGAGGCAGAGAGAGAGAGAGACGCAGAATAGTCTCACTCATCTGTGGGTTTTAAGAACAATAAAAGTCATTTTTGCAACAATCCTTAGAGACAATGAGAGGAGGGCTGGAACTTCCAGCTCACTTCATGAGCTCACCACAAAGGGTGGTGAGGGCAGTTATATAAATAACTACACTGATAACTACCATAATTATGTGAATGAATGAGGGAACTGGAAAGCCTGTCTAGAGTACAGGTGGAGGTGGGGTGGGATGGAGGGAGATTTGGGACATTGGTGGTGGGAATGTTGCACTGGTGAAGGGGGGTGTTCTTTACATGACTGAAACCTAATCATAATCATACTTGTAATCAAGATGTTTAAATAAAGAAAAAAAGAAAAAAGAATTTAAATTGGATCAAGAATATGGGGTCAGTCTAACCATATGAATCCTTTCTTTAAAATACATCATAAGAAAATACAATTTCTAATATTAATAAATGTGCTGCAGTCTATAAGCCCAAGAAGCTTAAATGCAAATCTAAAAATCTTCCAGAAGTGAAGGTTGCTCCCCAAATGATACCTAACAAGTAAATAGAAAGTACATTGACAAATCAAGTCTGCCAGCAATGTGAACGAGATGGGAAGCAGATATTACCAGAGCCGGTAAGATGCTACCATGACTTCATATTTATGAAACTCCAGAGCAAAAAACTTAACTCAAACATATATAAAATAATACCTTGCTATTTAGGATGTTAAATTTGTATTATCTTCCATACTGTTATGAATTAAATTCTGTTTTTCACAAGTTTTATATTTGCCCTAATGTTCAAGAAAACAGTACTTATAGATGTTCTACTGGTGGAGCCCTTGTCAGCAGGAGCAGTGTCTTCAGAAGTGCTGTCTCTGAGAAAAGGCCAAGTGAGGACAAACAGGAAGGAAATTCAGGGGGAAAACTTCAGCTTGTGCCTTGATCTTATAGTTAGAATCCCAAATTCTATGAGAAAAATTAATTCCATTAATTAAGGCACCCACTCTGTGGCATTGTTTTACCAGCTCTAGCAAGCAAATATAGGCAGTGAAAACAATGCAGTTAGTGAGAGCCATAGTATGTATGCCACTCTCAGCATGAACACTGTTCAATTTTTTACCTTGAACTTGATTGTCGGTATATTATGCAATTTCAAGATTCTATGTGACCAAATTCATCATCTTTTTATATCTCTTAAATTTTATGTTATGCGTATTATAAAGGCCATTCAATGTTTCCACCATCATTCTCTCCCTTCTTTCCTAGAATAACTTTTGAATGCTACATTAATATTCTTTCCTTTTCCAAATTTTCAATACTTTTTAAATATTATTTTGATTAACTTTCTATTTCCTACCTGCATTTTATCTACCCACTTTAAATTACTGATGGTATGTGATTAACTGCAGTGGAATTTCATCTAGGTAAAAAGTCAGATAATTTGGGGCAGGTTTAACATAATTGTCCTCTATCAAATCCTATTGAATTCTTTTGTGTATCATTTTCCCTCAATAACCTTGAAGTTAAAACCATCCATTCATGCCCAGAATGGATTCCACTTGTTCTTGGCATATGTTACTTTTAATTTATTGCTAAATTTAGTTCACTAAGATGTTGTTGAGAATATTTGCATCTCTATATTGAATTAATACTGGCCTGTACTTTTAATATTTTATGTTGCTCATATCTGTTTTAGTACTAATCTAAAGTTGGTTTCACAAAGTTATAGTAAAGAATTTCCATTTTTAACTTTTAGTAAAAGTTTGAGGATAGCTTTTCTTAATCAAAGTGTATAATGTTTGACTTATAATACTTAAAACTATTTTTATTCAGTCACCAAAACTTGCAGAATTACAAAGTTGTCTATATTAAGTTTGAGTGAATGTTTCAATACCATTTCTCTCCACCAATGTTTCAGTTTTTCTCGACTGCCTTTAGCCTGCCTTGAGGCATGTACTTTTCCCCCTCCATCATTGTCCTAGCATATTCTCCCTTAGGTTTTTTTTTTAATTTTTTATTTTTAATTATGAGAACAAAGGTGCAAAGAAAGAGGACAAGGTAAAGTTACAGTGGAAGGACAATCACCCATAACATAATTCTCAGAAGAAGTCCCCTTGCTGATATCTTAACTTTGAACTTTCAGCCAAAGAACATTAAGATAAATAAAACAATTCATGTACAATTACTTTGTCCCTCAAGTCCCCAGATTGTAACACATTATAATATTTCTTAACAGAACACAAGGCAATCTAAAGCCATAAAACTTAGGTAACTCCTTAAACATTAGAGGCATAGTATTTTTTACATTTCCATGTACATGCATATTAGCTTAAGTTAACCTCAAATTTTAAGTGTTTTTTTAAGGATTAGAGTCAAAGGAGCACAGTAAAAATGGTGTTAGAGTGGCAATTGTTGTTTGCATAGGCCCACCAAAATATAAGGGACATGGAAAGGAATAACCTTGGCCTAAATACAAAGAGACCCTACCCCTGAAGTTTCCTGGCATAAGACCAACTCTAGGCTCCAGGCAAGCTAGATAGTACAGTCCAAGACATTGTCTGTAGTGCCAACACACTTTTATTTTTCACACAGTCTCTGTTGTTGGTATCATGTTTCTGTATTAAATATCCTGGAATCTGCATATCCTACATTGAAGTCAGGATGTGGGGCGTCCTCTCGTTTCACCTCACAGTTAAAGGATAATGCAGGAAGCCCTGTCCTGTAAGCAGGTCGTTGTTAAGTCTTCTCAGTGTTAAGTGAAGTCTCTTGAGCAGGTCAATGTCTGAGCAGTGGTAGGGTCTTCCATGGTAGAGAATTGCTTCCAGGTGATGTTATAGACAAGCCTGGATGTTTCAGTGGATGGCTTCCCTGGTTCAGGGGTGAATGGAAAATGCCCTTTCTTCTGAGGCCTGTGCCAGGTCATTATGTCAATGTTCAGGGTGTAAGGTCCCTTTGCACTACAAGATTTGTGTGTTATGATCTCTATTAGATAGGAACTTATTTGTGTATATAGTATTTTCCCATTTTAATGTGCCTGTGCAAAAAAAGAGCAATGCCAAGTGACTTTATTGGCGCATATGGGGGCCGTAAGAACAAGTCCAACAATCCCCATGACATGGTTCAATCATAAGCATTAAACTGGGGGACTCTTTCACCAAAATTCGTTGTTGAACAGCTCATAAAGAAAAGATAAAAAGTGGTTATAATCATCACTGTATAAGTGAATATTTAGTAAGACTTATAGCTGTCAGAGAAAAAATACAAAATATTCGAAAGAAATATGTGTCCATTTTATGTCTTTTGAAACAGTTTGGGTTGTTACACACAATGCACGGCTTTGGTCTGTGATTAGGATTGTGCAGTACTGAAGTTAAAAAGAGTAATGTGGGTTAGTGATGTTTCGGGGAGTGAGAGAGTTAAGGAGTAAAAATGAGTTTTGTAGGAGTGTGGGAAAGGTTCATAATACAAAATGGACATTCTGGATACGCATAACTTAACATAAGGAAAAGGGATACCCTTAATACATGCAGTGTGCGCGGGGCGCTAGCCCCCGCTCGTTTTCAATATGTAGACTGGTCAGAAATTGCCAGTGACAAACTTAGTGCAACCGAGCAAAACTCAGCACACTCCAAGTTAGGACCCACCAGAAGCCAGGATCTGCCCCTGCCCTACACCCTGTGCCCTTCCCACCCTAGAGCTGGGGGAAGGGGGAAGGCTTGGGACCCCATCCAGGAGGGACCTCCCCACACCCACCTTGTCCGGCCGCCTGGGCTCCCACCCCAGAAGGCCTGGAGACCAGGGGCAGAAGAGGGGAAGGCTGGGGGCCTATCAAGGCTCCCAGCGCACCCAAGTTAGGGAGAAGGCCTTCCACATGGGATATCCCCAAATCCCATGCCAGCTAGAGCTAGCCTCCAGCTCAAGAGAGGATGGATAGAGAGCCAGAAGCCAGGATCTGCCCCCACCCTACATCCTGTGCCCTTCCCACCCTAGAGCTGGGGGAAGGGCACTCTACCTCCACCCTATTGACTGGCTTCATACTAAAGATCAGTTCTTCTGCTTTTTATTTCTTTGGGCAAATGAAGTTCCTTTATATTCTATATATAGAAGAGATCATTCTGTTTATATGTCTTTCCCTCTTACTAACTTCACTAAACATGATATTCTCCAGATGAATTCACATAGCAGTAAATTGCATGACTTTATCTTTTCTTATAGCCAAGTATTATTTAGTATCACATTGGTACCATTGCTTCTTTATTCAGTCATCTTTTCTTGAACACTTGGGTTGATTCCAGACTTTGGCTATTGTGAATGGTGCTGCAATGAACATAGGGGTTCAGATGTTATTCTTGCATTGTGCTCTTGGGCCCTGAGGAATTTTCCAAGAACTAGAATTGATGGATGATAGAGAAGGCCAAATGCTAGTTTTTGAGTAAAAGAAGAAAATTTAATAGATTATCTTTTTGTTTGTTTGTTTTCTGGGCCACACTTAGTGATGCTCAGGGATTACTCCTGGCTATGCACTCAGAAATTGCACCTGGCTTGGGGGACCATATAGGACCCAGGGGATTGAACCAAGGTTTGTCCTGGTTCAGCCGCGTGCAGGGCAAATGCCCTACTGCTGTCTATTACTCTGGCCCATAATAGATTATCTTTAATAAAATTCATTAATAAGGCAAATTGGGCCTGTACTCTTATTTAGAAGATATTATTCCTTCAATTTCCTTGCTTGTAATTGGTCTTTTCAGGTTTCTATTTATTCCTGTTTTAGTCTGGGAGTGTTGTTTGAATTTTGAAAATTGATTTATTTCTCTTAGATTCTCCAATTTAGTGGCACAAAGTTGCTTTTATGATCCTTATATTTCTTTATATTTTTTGATATCTATTGTGACTTATTAATTTTTTTCTTCGGTAACATACTTAATAATTTTTAAATTTTGTCTCTCTTTAAAGTAGTAACCCTTTGGATTTACTATTTATTAATTAATTACTATTACTTAATATTTTATATTATAATTTTAGATTATTTATAATATTTTATATTATCTTTTAAATTCATATATATGTTTATTTCTACTCTTATTTTTATTATACACTTTTATCTACTGATTGTAAATTTTAGTTGTTCTTTTTCTAGTTTCTATAAATGTGAGGTT
The DNA here is from genome assembly GCF_024139225.1 of Suncus etruscus. Classification (NCBI taxonomy): domain Eukaryota; kingdom Metazoa; phylum Chordata; class Mammalia; order Eulipotyphla; family Soricidae; genus Suncus; species Suncus etruscus. Next base: position 96,893,630 of record NC_064849.1, read on the forward strand.
AGATTATTTACTTGAGTCATTGCTTACTTCTTGGTGTAAATATTGCTGTAAACTCTCATTGCATTATAATTTGTTCATCATACTAATTTCTAGGAAATATTTTTTCTTTGATTCTTTATTACTCAATAGTTACTCAATACCATTTTATTAGGACTACAAATATTTAAGTTAGTTCTGCCAACTTTCTTTTTATGGTTAATTTCCAACCTTTGAAAACATTTTTAACACTCCAAATATGAAAAATATTCTTCTTGGATATAGCATTTTTGGTGGAGAACTTTTTATTTAACACTTGAATTTTGCAAGTCATTTTCTTCTTTCCTCTATTGTTTCAATGGAAGAGCTGCTATGTGTCTTATTGGAGTTATCTTATATGTAACTCTTCATTTTTTTCTCTTGGTGTATCTAGTACTGTATCTCTATCTTTGACTATGTGTCAAATATCTCATCTATTTTATTCATCTTTAAAATAATCTATCTCAAAAAACAAAATAATCTATCTCTTTTCTGTTCTTTTTTATGTTTTTCTCTATCTTACATTCAAGCTAAAATATTTGATGATCTGAGCTCAACTCACAGATTTCATCTTCATATTCTGTTATTCTGCTTTTAAGACTCTCTACTGTATTTTTAGACTAGCTACTGTATGATTTAGCTCAATTATTTCTATTCTGATTTTATCATGCTTTATCTGTCTCTGTTGAATTTCTCTCTCATTGATTTCTTCATTTTAGTGAGCATCATTATGATGGTTGGCTTTAACTTTTCTTCTGGGAATCTTTAGAGCATTGATGTACTTGGAGTTCTTCCCACAATTTTTTCTTCTTCTATCAGTTCTGGTTAATTTCCTTCACTTCTTTAGTAGGCTTGGATCTCTGAGAACTAGGAGTAGGATTCTCTTTTCAAGCAGAACTAGTCAGTAAATGGAGACTCCTTATTACAAATTCCAGGCAGTGACTATGAAACTGAATGTGTGTGGACCCATGCAACTATCAGTAAATTGTAATTACAAGTTCCATGCAGAAGCTACAGCAGCAAGGTTGAGCAGGCCTGGAAGAAAATCCAGGACTATAGATATATAGTACTGAGCATCAAATATTGTATAGGAATCAAGTGGACTGTTGCATTAAACCCTTAGGATGGACTTGGATGGTGGATGGAGATGGAGGCCTTTCTCTGCCATGCCAGGCCACATGGCTCTGCAAACCCCTTCAGCCGGTGGGTATCAGGGTCCAGGAAAGCGATGGTATTGAACTCACTCACAGGCAGGCTTCATGAGAGATAACATCTTTTTTGCCCTGGCCAACAGATGTGGCTGCTAACCATTTACACATGCCATTCTTAGCTTGCCCTGCATCTTAACTCCTTTCAGCCATCTTCCCTCTGACCTCCATGCTGGCAAAGACCAAAAAGGCCTAATCCCCTGGGTCAAAGCCCTTATCTAACCTTTTCAAGACCCCTCCCAGGAAATGGGAGGGGCTTTGCAGATAAAGTTACAGGTCATATCCGCCAAAGACTCCTCCCATAAATGGGAGGAACTTGCAGGTAGTTACCTGTAAACCGAGGTGGAGTTACAGTGGACCTTGGTAACAACCAACAATATGTATTAGTGAGTTTCCCAATAGTAGGTGTAGCCCTGACCAGGCATATGTAGATATCAATTATTTGAATTTGTCAGTACTTTGTGGATACTGTATGGCCAATGTGAAGTGGATCCTGGTAGCATCTGGTGCAGTGTGGTTGCAAGTATTTTGGGAAGTCTTATGGCAATATGTTTGAGCAGACCTGAACTGTAGCCATATGTACCGTAGGGTACTTGTGTACCAAATTTTATTAGACCTGGCAGAAACCAAGAATTGGAGCCTTTGAGTATCCAGGACACCCAGGCATCAAGTGTGAACATTCCAGGAGAGCATCCCCTGGTTCAAGATTACCAGTGCTGGTGTACATGTTCATAAATATTGAACAGGCACTGTTGCCAACTTAGTGGTGCATAGCCACAAATGCCCTGCCTTGGCAGTTCTGTGACAACTTCAAACAAGCTTTATAAGCATTTTAAGAACCAGCGGTAAGTGCCAGAGGTCCTATGTGGCCTAGACCAAGCTCAGAAGTGCTCAGTAATACTTGTGTGTAGGTTTGAGGGGCTTAAGATCATAGTGCCCAGAGCAGAGTTCAAGATCCGTACACTGAGAGGAAGAGAGTCTATGGAACTGAGGTTATAGGGGTGAGGAAATAGGGACTGTGGTGGTAGAGGGAAGTAGACACTCTGTAGGAGAGTGTGGTGTTGGAATATTGTGCCCATGAAACCCTACCAGTAACAGTGTTGTAAATTATGATGCTTAAAATGAAATTTAAAAAGGTCTGAATGGCAATAATTCAGGGTGGCAAGTAGTAGATTGCCCTAAGCTTCTCTGTTATGGTCACACAGACCACAGTTTAACAGCAGAAATTTGGGGGTGAATTTAATAAGAGGCTCAGACCTCAGGCAAACACTCCAGGATTAAATGGAACATAGTCAACAATAAGGACAATCTTGCTAACTGGCAAGATTTTGAGAGGTCTGCAGGGGCGATTTATATACTTTAATAGTTCTGTTTGTTTGTATCAGTCAGTGCAGACTTGAGGGGTTGTATCTGTACAGCTATTAAGTTTAAACAAGTGCTGTTTCAGTCCGGTGGGGCCTGGAACTCACCTAAAGAGTTTGTTTGCAGAGTCTAAGGAGAGGGATTCAATAAGTAACCCACCAGCAAGCTTGTGAGAGGCTATCAAGATGGTGATAATGGTAACTCTTTTAGTTTTTAGATCCTATTGTTTCTTATTTTTCATACTAGTGGATTAGTATATGATTGTAGGATTGGTGTGATGAGTTTTTAGCATAAACCTCTTATTCCCCAGGATAAAGTTTTGCATCTTAGAAATCTTTCCAATTACACCTTATTTTTCAAAGATAGATTTTCCTTATGGATATCTAAGTTATGAGTGATAAAGTGTTTCTCCTTTTGTTTCTTGTGAGTTGAGATTTGAGGCATATTCTATAATTAATTCAGGTGTTGGTATAGATTTTGCAGTTATGCCAGGAGGATGCAGACATCAATTTTTCCTATTCAGTCATCTTGATCTTGCCTCCCCAAGAATTGCTTAAGAACTTGCTACAAACCTTCACTCTATACTCTCACTTGGAGTATAATTTTTTGTTTGACTTGGATTTATAGGTAGGGAGCCACAGTCTTGTTCCTCATTTTATTGTCAAACATATTTGCAAAAGGAGCAGGTAGTGCATCAGAAATGTAAAATCTGTCTCTATGGTCTTTTTCAAAGTATCTTATTTGTTTTTGAAGGCAAATGAAATTTCCTAAGTAATTGCATATTACATTTTGTGAAATACTTGCAGAGAAGTGAATGAGAAAGTTATGGGAGTTCACCACAGAGGCCCACATCCATCTTACTTGTCCTCTCGTTACACATCAATAAATATTTTGGTTTTAATAACATTTTTGAGAGTTAGTATAAGAAAATAATAAGAGTAGATTTAAGTAAGATACCCAAAGCTGGTCTCGATGTAAGTCTCTGTGTGACTAAGTTTGTTTTTCCACAGGACAAATTATACATATTTCTTGAAATTCCCCCATCAAGTTTTCATCTGTTAAAGAATAGGTTTTTAGTTTATGTTTACTTAATCAGAAATGTTGTAGAGAACAGTTTAACTGTGAATTGAATTAAAAGTCATAAGGGTTTCTGCTCCTTTCAACTGAAGCAATTATGGAATGCAGCCCAAATTACTAACCAGAAAATAGCACAGCTATAGCTCTTCTACAAACAACTGTCTCAGAAGCCACCACTATGTCCTCCTAACCCAAACCTGAAACATTTTAGGGTATCTCTGCCTTGGTGACAATGGCTGAGTTTTTATTTTTATTTTATTTTATTTTATTTTATTTTATTTTAGTTTAGTTTAGTTTGGGGGCCACACCCAATAACACTCAGGGGTTATTATTGAATATGAGCTCAGAAATCACTCCTGGCTCGGGGAGAGGGGAGATATATAGTACACTGGAGATTGAACCCAGGTCCATCCCTGGTCAGCCGCATACAGGGCAAACGCTCTACCGCTGTTCCATCACTCCAGCCCCAAAGGCTTAGTTTTTATACTGCATTTGCTTACCTTTTGTTTAATTAACTTAGCAGCATCTCCATAGGCACGAGTTCTAGGGCTGTTTTCTAAACTTATAGTATGGACATCTGACCATGCAGGAGGAGAGATGAGACTGCTTCTCTGTACATTGGTGCCACCCTCCTCAGATGACTTTCATCCTATAAAAGACAGTAAAGCTTTCCATGGGATCCAACTTCTTGATATCTTTCTTCAATAAAAGTCTTACTCTTGCATTATATTGCTTCCTTGTAATTTCTACCCTAAAATACTATAAGGATTCTCAACTGAGGACTCTCTCAGGATCTGAGGTCCTACTACTTTCAGCTGTCACCTGGGAAACCCTCATTCAGAGAGGCCATTTTTCTATTTTATACAAAGTACTGACTTAATTAGCAGTGGACCTACTAGGACCATTCTGATGAGCAGAGCAAATTTTTGCATTGAAAATAGGAATATCATTTAGAATAAAAGTCACTTGAAGTCATTACCTAAAACACAATTAGATTAGCCTCATTTATATTTCTGACACTATTATAGCCTTGATAAAACTTTTGGTTATTGAGGTCAGTATTCAGCAAAATTGTGGAAATATCTAGAAAAGTTCTTTATTTTAATATGGTTAATTTTTAAAAATTTCCCCAGGGCTGCCACTTTAAGCCTTGATATCTTGCAAAAGAGATTTATTGAATATTGTACTTTTATCCCTGTAAGGTAAATCAATAATGAATGCATTTCTATTATTACAGGCAGCACTGGACAAGAAGTCTGAAATTTGCATTTTTATTCCAATTGTCAGCCCTTAATTTAAGCTTGGGAAAAATCTTTAAGTTCTGGACAATAAAGAACTAGCTTCTGTCCATTTGGAATCTCTGCCAACTAACCTTTGGTCACATAATCTGAGGAAAAACAATACAAAATTTGTAGCAGTTCCAAACACTGACTAATCTTCTAGGTTTAGACATATACACCAAAGATGCAGATAAAAGCAGAAAAGCTCTATGTCATTGTAAGAACATAAAATGATTTATCAAAAGTTGGACCTGTGTACTACCCCTTAAACACACCTGTCTCTTAAGATCCCTGAAAAAAAATCCAGAGTAGACAAACCTATGCTCCATTTGGGGGAAAAGGATGCAAAGCTTGAGTACTACCTTCAGATTTTGGAAATACTTTATTTCCCTCAAAGTGTAGGTAGAAGAGATTAAAGGGGAGGGGCTATCTTGTGTGTCACTATCTTTTTATTTTCCTCCTTACATTGGGAGATTGAGCTTTGGTGTCTAATAATTCTCATCTTCCTTTATGTGTGGCTGCAAAAAATATAATCTGAAGAACTTTGATGGATTAGAAAATTTATGCTTCACTCATAATAGGCCAAAACTGTTACTCTGCCACTGAGGATGCTGCTCTATCTGTTCCAAATCCCCCAAGTTTCTCCCACCTGGAATAAGTCTTGGATATTAATATAAAGTATATCAATGGTATTATACAGCATGTCATGAGGTGTATATTCAGGCTGCTTTGACTACTGCTGCCTTTTTTTCACTTCTCAAGTTCTCCCCTTTCCCCTGGTTAATTGAGTAAGTTCTAGGCTAAATTTTAGTCTCTAGAATTTTAGGTTACTTTCATCTGTCTCACTTATTTGCCCATTTTTACTTAAGACAGTTTTCCTTTGCAGTTCTTCCCATCTAGTTATAGGAAACCACTTCCAGTTTATTGAACTATCAATATTTAGTCCAATCTGACACTCCTGAAAATTAGTTTGATCACCTTTCTTTTCAGATAGCCACGTCCAACCAGATGTTTCCTGCAATCTGCTGAAGATTTCATAGCAGTACAAGATTCAAACTTAAAACCTTAAAATTTAATAAATAGAAATTATAGCAGTTCAATGAAATGTTTCACAAGTATGCATTATAAATAAGCACAAATTGCTCAAAGGTAGTTTTGTTTTTGTATTTTCTCTATTTGCTTTTACAATGCATCACTTTATGAAGACAGCAAACTCTGTAGTAATATAAAATACAGCTAGAAGCTTTGTTCCTTTCTTTAATTGGTTATAGGAGAACCTCATTGGCATTGCAACACCTACCTTGAAAAGTTATGTTGATAAATCTTTAGACTTTGATGATAGAGGTTACCAAGTGGTGAGTGTAGGGGGTCTTGAAAATGAGTAAGGAAGAGACAGACTAAAGTGACATAATGGTAAGGGTGGTGGTGCTGCAGTAACATTGTACACAATAAACACTAATAGTAACTCTATTGTAATAATAGTCATGTTATCTCAACTATAACTAATAAAATAAAAATAAAAAATACCTATTGTTGGGTTACTGACCCTACCATAATCAATATTTGTACTCCACCCTAGGGTGTGATCTGGTGATGATATATTGAATTATTCCCTACTTGGTATTCTCCCACATTACAGCAGGGCATGATTCTTGTCAATAGAAGAATGGGTCTGAGGAAGGCAGAGGATAATTCTTCTGTCTTCTTCCACTGAGCTGTGTTCCATCTTAGGAACAGAAAACTTGGGTGGTTGAATTCCTTGCTTGTGCACTGGATTTCCTGAGCCTATTCTTGTACCTCTTAACTGTGTGAATTATTTCTTGCTTTGACATTTGCTTCCAGGCCTGTGTCTCACCAGACCCTCCTTTTGGAGCCATAGGCTACATTAACAGATGCTCCACTAACAACCTATAACATGAACATATTTGACAAATGTTATCTGTCCTACTGGCCTGTTGTCCTAAAATACCCATATTTTTCTTTTCTATACAGTGTTGGTGATTGAACCCAAGGCCTTTCATATGTAACCCTGTACTCTACCACTGGGTTATAGCCACAGTTTTTAGAACAATATTTTTGCTTAGGTTAAATAATCAAGTGAAATAAATTGCAGAACATCATATCTATTTTTGGTCACCTCAATAATCTTTGGCTATTTCACTGGCTAGTTGACTTAGGGAAAGTGAAACATCTGTGAACAAATTCATTGGAATCAATGTTTTATATTATTCCCTTGTTCTAAATTTAACTCATAATGCCTAAAATTTTATGCTTTAAAGTCACATAAAGGTTTTGGGCATGCATTGTTTCAATACCACAACTCCCACCAATGAGTCCACTTCCCTTCCCAAGGCTCTCAAATATTCCCTCACTTTGCCTCCCATCTCACTACCCTGGTAAGCTCAATTCTGTAACCAGTTCTCAGATTCAATTGCTTTGGGGAATTTGCTGTTCCTTTATTATACTTCTGTATATCCCACATATGAGAGTGATCATTCTGTGTCTATTTTCATCTGATTGACTTCACTAGCATAATATTCTATAGTTCAATCTATGTTGTAGTAAATTGCATAATTTTGCCTTTTCTCATAACTTAATTAGTATTTTATTGTTTACACATACCATAGTTTCTTTAGAAAATCATTTATTTTGGATACTGCAATTGTTTCCAGATTTTACTAATATGAATAGTGAAATGTACAGAAGAGAACAAAAGTCTTTTCTGTATGTATTTTATTTAGATATTTATTGCTATTTTACAACAACAAAAAGAGTCCTATAAGAGTACTTTCTTCTTGTTTTAAAATTGATAAAGTGTTAAAAGAGGTACAATAAAGTATGATATTGATTTTAATTGATTCAAAATATTTCAACAACTTATCTATGATCATTTTGTTACATTATATATCTAGGAAGCTTCTATCTTTAAAAAATATGCTTCTTTACCATTCTTTTCTTGTTGTTGTTGCTACTGTTGTGATTACCAGTCATGGCACACTTGGTTGTAGTTCTTACACATAAATTATGGTACTTGCCAGAGAGTCCACACTCTTTTGGTTGTGGTGTTTATTATGACTTTAGATGCAATATTTATCACTATCGGTTGAGGTGCACCATAGATAGTACTTTTGTGACACTAGGAAAACAACAGTAGTGTTGACAAGATTGTATTGTACAGTGGTGCCAGAAATTTGACTTCTAGTCTTATGCCTGCAAGGCAGGTAGCTACTCTACCACTAAACAATCTAAACCCCTAAGATCCTTTCATTTGAAATCTTATTTGAGGAAATATTTCTATTAGAAATATTCTAATAAGTAAATGTGTGAGAAGATAGTTCTCAATACTGTAACCCAGAAGTGCCCTCCAGGATCCAGAACTGAAGGTGGTGAAGATTAAGTGTTTATATACAAAAATTATAATTGCTGAGACTTGAGATGTGGTTCCATGAGAAAGCACATGGTAGATCCTGAATTTGAGATTAGCATTGAATAAAAGAGGGATCCAAATGCCTTTCAGATGGTCCACCTGGATAAGGCTTCAGCTACTCTCTGTTTTCTATATTCATATTTATGTGTTCTAAAAAGTTCAGATTCTGGTTAAAAATGCTAAGGTTTCTGTCTGAGCATGAGAATTGAGTAAATAAGGAGTCATTAGAAGATCTGACTCAGCAGAACCTTTGACAAAGGTCAAGTCCATTTTTCTGTGAGCAATGTTGAAAGCATAAATGGCTAAATTATTGATGCTAAAGTGATCCACTTTTACTAACAATAATATTAGCCTGTTAGGTTCCTGTAAAAATGATTTTTGCCTCCTTAGAGGAAAAAATAGTTATACTCAGATGTCCAGTCTATTGGCTGAACATTATTTCACAAGTCAGTTCATTATGATTTTTAAATAATTTAAATAATTTAAATTTTATGATTTTTAAATAAAGATAAGCTTTTGAATATAAGCAGATGATATATAGAAGAATGAAGTAGGAGACTGGAAGAAGAGAAACACATTAGACAAACTATATAAACTATATATATATATATATATATATATATATATACAAACAGTGTTAAAAGCAATCAAAAATTTAAAAAATGCACGTGTTTTAGTCCATATCATTAGACCTCTAGTAGAAATTTAAATTGCTTCTACCTCTAACTACTGTGAGTAATGTCACAGTGAACATTAGTATATATTTTTTTTCAAAATGCTCCTTGAAAAGTAAGATATCAGGTATTTTAGATAAATACCTAGAAGTTGGATTGCCATTTTGCATGTAATTCCATTTTTAATTTTTGAAAATTCACTATACCGTTTTTTTTTTTTGTTGTTGTTATTTTGTTTTGGTTTCTGGGTCACATCCGGCGCTCAGGGCTTACTCCTGGCTCTATGCTCAGAAATCTCTCCTGGCAGGCTCAGGGGACCATATGGGATGCCGGGATTCGAACCACCGACCTTCTGCATGCTAGGCAAACGTCTTACATCCATGCTATCTCTCCAGTTCCAAAAATTCACCATACTGTTTTTATAGTGATTAACCATTTTAAATCCTTGCAAGTAGTGCACATGGATACCAATTTCTTCACAACTTTATCAACATTTATTCATTTCTTTTTGTTGTTGTTGTTGTTCTATAAGTGCTCTTCTAGAAAGTATAAGCCCTTTATGTAATTCCTTTAGATTAGAACAAAAGCTAAAATTATATTCATAGAGTAATTACAATCTAAAAGAATATATAGTTTTAATGTATATGAAACTGAATTGTTTGTAGCTATGTGTTTTTGTGTATTAAAGTTGGGAGAGGTCATTGGGCTATTTCTATGATCACATCAAACACTATTTCTGTTTTTAAAGGTACCTGGCTAAAAGTCTGGAAGTATTGTCATAAAATTTTCTATAAATTTTTATAAAAACACAGATGCCATAAGAAAGTATAGTAGGAGCCCAGATGAGATCTTTAAAATATGTTTTACTTTTTTAGGAAGGACTCAAAGAGAAAATAAATCATTGAAAGAGTTATGGAAACTGTATGGAAACTTGTTTATTCCCATTATTTCATGTTATAAGATGTTTCTTCTAACATTTGGTAATTTCTGCCCTCAGAAAAAACAAACAAGATAATTTAAAAGAAATTTTCTAGAGACAATTGTGCAAGAAGTAAAATTAATAAACCATAGATACAGGAATATTTTTAAATGTGTAATGTTCATATTCTATGGGAGTTTGATTTCTCTTCAGTTGTTTTTTTACGATTATTTAGTAAAAAAATTCTACGTTCTTATGTGCTCTATGATAGAATAGCTTCATAAGATGGAAAACAAAAGACTTGTAGTCTCAAGCTTTTTCTCTAAAGGAATTTCTAGTGATGCACTTATTGGAAATATTTAGGTCTCCTCTTATTTCTGCCCAAAACATAGGTAGATCCAGAAACGGACTTTATAAATGCAAAAGTGGATAATTTTGAACAATTACAAAACCAAAATAAGTCAGTTTATTACAAAAATATGAACCAATGTCCTACCAGGGTCTCAAACTCGCGGCCAGTTTTATATATATATATATATCCCCAGAACAGAAAGACATTTATTCCTTAGGTTGTATGCACACTGATATTCATTGTAGCACTCAGTACATTAATAGCTTAAAACTTGGAATCAATCTAGATGTCCAACAACAAATAAGTAGATCATGAAGATGGAATACATATATGCAATGAAATACTACATATCTGTAAGGAATGATGCAGTCATGCAATTTGCTACAACATGGATGGAAATGGAAGATATAATGTTAAATTAAATAAGCCAGAAAAAGTATAAATACAGAATAATATCACTTATATGTGGTGTTTAGAATAACTGCATGAAAAAATGCAATGGTTTAAAGAAGAATTGTCTCAAACACCTTAATCAAGGGGTATAGTGAGGAGAAGGAAAGAAACTGAGTGTAAGTGGAGAATCATAAAAATGAAAGGATGGGAAGTGGACTCAGGTGCATGTATGGTGTTAAAAAGGACAGAACTAAATATCCAATCCAAAGTCAACAACAATGGAATCAAGAGACTCAAACTTTAACAATCTAAATTTGAAATGGGCTTGTTGTACTGGCAGGCTGGTGCAGGGGGTTGTGGTATGGGATGCACTCTAGGAATAATACTGGTAGAGAAGGTCAACACTGGTGGTGGTATTGGCCCTGAATTATTGTATATCTGAAACCAACTATAAAGGACTTTCTAAACAACATGGCTTCATTAAAATAAAATATTAAAAGCATAAAAATCAAGTATGATTTTGAATGAGAAGACTGTTTCAAAAGAAACGTATGAAGTTACCCATTTTCATAAAATATAAATTTTTGCAAATGGTACCATGTTCTGTTTTGTGTACTAATGTCACAAATACCTGTATGATTACATGACTAAATCACATATATATGTAAATATACATAAATAATTACCATTCCTTACAAAAGCAATATTCTATAAAGTTTTCATACATTGAATTAGCATATACTGAACCAATATTCTTAAATGAAATGTCCATATAAGGCACATTTTTGTCAACTGATTAGGATATAATTTTATTTTATGCTTACTTGATTGATTTACATCAGAGACAATATCACTATAATACTTGTCTGAACAAGCTTATTGATCCCATGTTTTTCTGTATGCTGCATCAAGACCTTCTTGCACTTAGAAACATTAGACAATACAACATAGCACCTTTCTTGGAATCTCCTTATAAACAGAAAAATCATCAACTAAAAGTACAATGGTGTAAAAAAATCATGGCTCTAAATAAATGATAGAAAGTATGTTTGTTTGTAGTTTGAAAGTTTTAATAAGAATGCAGTCCTGACTTGTTCAAAGCCAGCTGGGAATGTGGTGATGACTCAGAATTTTGCTGTTCCTGCATGTTATAAATGATTTAAAAAAGAAAAAAATAGCACTGGGAATACTGACTTAGGGCTTACAAAATTTTTAGCAAGTATGAAAATGGAAAAATATGAAATCTGTGAGTAGAAACTACATACTTAAGTATTATATTGGTTTATTAATTTTCCATTGTTCAGGCACATATATATGCACAATTACATATATATTTGTTGTACATTATTCCATACTGCTGCCTATATAAGTAACATATTTATAAACTGTAACTTAATGTATGAAAATGAGTAAAGCCAAATTTAAGAAAAAATAATCTTAAACTATGTAGAAGAAGATGGTAAAGGATGTCATTACAGAAGTAGGATTTTAGGTTGACTGAGAACTGTATACTAATTTTATTTTGTTTTGTCATTATTTATTTAATCTGTCCTTAATAGTTTACAATAATTCTAAGGCATACTTACTCTAAAACTTAGAAAAATAATTTAAATATTGGTAATTTTCATAAAAAAGAAGCATTTGTCTGTCTGCATCTAGTATTCATTTTTTTAGAGGCAATAACGTTTAACTCAAATGGGAGGCATTGGTGGTGGGAATGTTGCACCTGTGAAGGTTTTTTTTTTTTTATGACTGAACCCCAACTACAAACATGTAAAAAGATAGTATTTTAAAAAATCTTACCTCTCTAAAAAATATTGACCATAATCTAAATATATCTGGGGACTGGAGAGATAGCACAGTGGTAGAGAGTTTGCCTTTCATGTGGCTGACCTGAGAGGGGCCCGGTTCAATTCTGGCATCCCATATGGTCCGCCAGCCTGCCAGGGGTGATTTCTGAGTGCAGAGCCAAGAGTAACATTGCTGGGTGTGGCCTCAAAACTAATCAATCAATGAATAAAATAAATTTTAAAAAAATATAACGATAATCTGAGTGGTAGAAAATGTACAAGGCCTTGCATATTCAAGGCTGTGGGTTCAATCCCCAGCAACATACACAGCAAACACATCCACACACACTTACACACATCCACATACACACACACTCACACACACAGAAAACATACTCAGTTCTGGATTCTATGTTGAACTTAGAATTTCAGACAAAGAAGGCATCCCCAAATCAACAGCATAGATTCTCCTTAAGAGAAATAAAGTGTGGCCAATAGGCATATTAAAAAGTTCAGTATCACAGATTATCAGGAAAACGCAAATTTGAAGAAAACAGTAAGATAATACCTAACACTAGAGAGAATGGTCTATATTTAAACATATACAAGCAACAAATGCTGGAGGTAAAACCAAAATGGAAGTCTTATGCACTATTAGTAAAAATTGGGGCCTAAGCGGTACCACAGTGGTAAGATATATGCCTTGCACGTAAGCCAACAGGATGGACCCCAGGTTCAAATCCCAGCATCCCATATGGTCCCAGGAGCCTGCCAGGGGCAACTTCTGAGTGCAGAGCCAGGAGTAACCCCTGAGCATAGCATTCCCATTATATAATTGTGATTCAGTTTATCACCAGTTAAATTTTAGAACAATATTGTACTTAGGGATATAATCATTAGTATACTAGATAAATTTCCCATTAGATGTTAAAGAGTGGGAAGTGAGAAGAAAGAGACCTACCAATTGGATGATTTCAGAAGAAAAGAGTACAGAAAGATTCTGAAGAAAATTCAAAAGTGATGATTATTAATAAGATGTAAGCTTGTATCCATGAAACGCATACAAAAAGGTAGCCTGTAGAGTTCATATGGTTTATAAATTTGGTTTTCTCCAACACTTAATTTAAACAGGTTTTTTTCTGTTGTACTCATTTATTCTTGCCACATAGTAGGCATTTGTTGAATTTACCAATGAATAAATGGAAAGCTAGATGGAGTATGGTAAATGTAATAGAATAATATGTTACAATATTATATGGATGTTTTTCCCTGAAAAATTCCATTATGAATATAAATTGAAATGGTTACTCATGTGGGTTAGAGAACTCAGGAAGAGTAATATTTGTGTTTCCAACAACTTCATGCTGCCAGTCTCATTGGAAATCTGGTCATCTATGACAACAGCATGGATTCTCTTCTCTGGAGAAATTACCATCAGCACTCATTTTCAAAAATACTTATTGATAAGGACTCATTTTAAGTCATAGAGTAAGGGGGATTCATTTGGAAGAGAATCTGGGAATTCTTTGGGGTATTTATTTTTTAAAAACTAGTACTTAACTTTTGGGTTTTTCTCCTTGGAGTATTTCGTTTTGTCTCTTCTGTTTCCCTGATTTTACCACATAATTTGGCTGGTATTTTCACACTTGAGATGTTTTAATTATTTACAGAAGGATCTAAGGCTGAAGGACTTGATCAGCAGCTGTTTGTGAGTTTTTTGTTAACATTTTAGTTTTGTTTTATGTATTATAACCTGGGAGTTGTCACTATATTTTGTTAAACTTTTTTATCACCTCTCATTCATTACCAGGATTTTAATTAGAAAAAGTATTTTTAAATTTTTTTCTTATTACTATTTTTTTAATTCTAAGCAACAAACAAATCATGCTGTTTATTATTTTAGTTCTAATCCATTCCTCCCATTATCTATAAAGACCCATGAAAGCCTTATTTGTGCTTGCTTTGGTGATTGTCAACATCCCATTATTTCATTGCATGCCACAGCATGTATTGGGACAACTGAAAGTTAAGAAGACTTGGTTTTCATCCAGGTTCTGCCATTGACCAGCAATATTATTTTGCGTTAATCACCCAAAAACTCTTAGACTTAGTTTTCTTACCCAGTTAACTAGTTTAATAACACAATTCTGTCAAATCAGTTAAAATAGAGGGCCAGCACTATCTTGTAGGATGTGCAGAGCATTCTATTAATCAATCTACAAACACTATTGTCAGATTTGCTTTCTCAGTGAGATTGATTTAGTTGTGCTGGATAAACTGTGCTGACTAGAAAAATCTGTCTATAACAGAAGAGATAACTTTCTGAATAGAACTCATGTATTCAGTGATGCTTAAAAATTTTGTCAAGCAGTCTTTAAACAGTCTTCTGTTGTCTGCTCTCTCAGGACTTTAAGTATTCTAACAGCTGTCCAATGTTGGTGATTCCAGTGGACTATATCTCTGTGAAAAATACAATTTGCCTTTTTGTAATTCTATTTCAGCACATTGGAAGTTCAGTTAGCTTCCCAACCACCAAATTTCTGCATTTGGGTCTTAACCATATTTAAGTTTTACTGTGACTTCAAAGAAGCTATTGATTCTGAAGTAGTGGGCTTTGATTGAGTTAACTGTTAATTGAGTTTATTGTGATGCAGAAGTTATAGTAACAAACATTTGGTTTTGTAGAGACATTATTTCCACTTTGATGGATAAGCTCAATAAAGGTCATATTCCCCTACACCAAGAAAAGAATTGTCGAGCTTTGGGGCCGGAATGGTGGAACAGTGGTAGGGCATTTGCCTTGCTTGCTGCTGACCCAGGACAGACCACGGTTTGATCCTCCGGCATCCCATATGGTCCTCCAAGCCAGAATTGATTTCTGAGCTCATAGCCAGGAGTTATCCCTGAATGTCACCGGGTATGGCCCAAGAAACAAACAATAACAAAAAGTTTGTCGAGCACTGACACTTTTTTTAGGAGCTGCAAATGTTGTTCAATGGTTCACATAAAGTCTTTACTATCATGAGCTCTAAGATTATAGAAAGACCTTGGGGCTGAACTGTAGCACAAGCAGTTGGGCGTTTGCCTTGCACGTGTTAACCTAGGACAGACCTCGGTTCAATCTCCCAGCATCCCATATGGTCCCTCAAGCCAGGAACGATTTCTGAGGGCATAGCCAGGAGTGACATCTGAGAGTCACAGGGTGTGGCCCAATAAACAAAAAACAAACAAAAAAAGATTATAAAAAGACATGTTAATCAAGCCATTATTTATAATAGCCCAAACAGAAACAACCTAAGTGCCCATTGCATCATATAAATGACAAAATTATAAAAATATGTGGTGATATGCACAGTGAAAGCTACTCAAATATATATGCATACATATACATATACACACATATTTTTAAATTCTGTCATTTACAACAAAATGGATTTACCCAGAGTACTGTGCCTAAGTAAATGATATAAAAAGACATACAATCATGATTTCCTTGATATGTGGTATGTATAGAAAAAATAAAAAAAATGATGGGACTGAAGAGATAGTACAGCAGATAAGGTGTTTGCCTTGCATGTATCCAAACTGAGTTTTGATCCCACAGGCACCGTTTGGTTCTTTGAACCTGCCAAGAGTTAACCCTGAATGCAGAGTCATTCTTGAGTAATTATTGAGTATCACTAGGTGTATTTATTATATCAATTGTTGGTCACCAAAATGGATGAAGAAAGGGAAAAACATGTCAAACCAAAGATGATACAAATAGTGATATTTTAGCAATGTATGTTTGAAGTCCATATAATGTTATAATGTAGATACCACAACAAAAATATTATAGAAACAGAGGACAGATAGAAAGCAAAGTGCTTGCTTTTCATGCAGTTGAACTTGTTTCAATATCCAGTACCACATTTGTTCTGAGAGCCCAATCATTAGTGATCCTTGAGCACAGAGCTAGGTGATTGCAGCCAGTTGTGGGAGGAATGAATAAAGGAATATAGAGTAGTATAAGATAAATATAATAGAATACGCATATGCATATAACCTTATACTGCAAAAATGGAAGTATGTAAGTAATGTTGCAAATAGTACATTTAATTAAGCTTTCAAAAATATGTTCCTGGGGCCAGAGCGGAGGCTCAGCAGAAGGGTGTTTGCCTTGCACGCAGCTGACCTAGGATGGACTGCAGTTCGATCCCCTGATGTCCTATATGGTCTCCCAAGCCAGGAGCAATTTCAGAGCACATATTCAGGAGTAACCTCTGAGTATCACCGGGTGTGGCCCAAAAACAAACAAACAAAAAATATGTTCTATTCTTCTTTTATGTATGTACCCCTCATAAAACTCATGGGAATTAAAGAGAAAATAAAGCTAATAATGCTTGGGGCTAAATATGGGATCCTTCAGACAGGTCTAATTCATCAAGTATTTTCTTTAATTACCCTTTATGAAAGCCACTGTTTCATCTCAATTCTTCTGTTTTCCTCTGATCTCTTCTTCTTTGTGTGTGGTATGTGTCTATGTGTGCATGTGAGTTAGAGAGAGAGCAAGATATTAAAGCAAATGGCTTGACTCAAGAGGATCTTTTGTTTCCACATTCTCTATTGCCCAACTAAAGAACTGTTTCACACTATAAAAAACTTCAGTCCTCATGCCACTCCAGAAATTATAAATATGGTCCCAAACAATCCACCCGGGCTCATTTACACCTTTATATAGTAAGTAAACTGGCTTTCTTGGTTTTAGGGGGATTTTTTGTTGTCCCAAAAAGGAGGAAGAGAGTGGGTGGAAGGTTCAAATCCCAGTCAGAATTCTTAGCAGCTCCATGGATTTAGGAAAGAGGTCATCTGGGGTTTTTATGATCAATTTCTTAAGCTGAAACATGAAATGATAAAAATTCAATTCACAATATTTTTATGATTTCAATGAACATCAGGAGTATTGTCTGCTATAGAAAAATTAATTAATTTTAGGTAGTATTGTTTCTTGACAAGGTAATTAATCTGAACTTTAGCAAAATTTTGAGAAAACGCATAAAGGTTTACAGATGAACATGAACTTCATTGCAGAATGCAATCTAATAGATTAAATATTTAGGAGACTTGTAACCATACTCCAGATAATTTATTTAATTTCTCCTGGGTATAGTTTCTTTGACCACTAATAACACAAAGGGTTAGTCTAATAACACAAAGGGTTAGTCTTAATCATTTCACATTCTAAAATTTAACTGAGAAGGAAATATTACAGAAAAAATGATAAAATGATAATAAACATTTGAATTTTGGCTGGAACTCAGATGCCAGCACCCCTATCTGCCTGTCTTTTGTGCTATGCTCTATTTTCGGCCTGATTTCATCCTGTGTGTGGCTCATCTGCAGATGGCTTGCCTTCCCTGGAGCCTTGATCCACTTCACTTCCCTGGAGTCTTCCCTGGAGGTGAATTTACAAGCCCAGAAAGGGGAAGCCGCTGAACTCTGCTGGAACTCAGATGCTAGCAACCCTATCTGCCTGTCTTCTGTGCTGTGCTCCATTTTTGGCCTGATTTCATCACTGTGTGTGGCTCATCTGAGGACGGCTTGCCTTCCCTGGAGCCTTCCTGGAGGTGAGCTTACACGCCCAGAAATGGGAAGCCACTTAACTCTGCTGGAACTCAGATGCCAGCACCCCTATCTGCCTGTCTTCTGTGCTGTGTTCCATTTTCAGCCTGATTTCATCCTGTGTGTGGCTCATTTGAGGACGGCTCGCCTTCCCTGGAGCCTTGCTCCGCTTTGCTTCCCAGCCGTGCACATTATTTATCCAATGAATACAACCACAACATGTAGAAAAACCCACAATACAAGTGTGACAATGGGGAAACAACGCAGGCCAGTGCCAGACATAGAGAATGACGATGGCAACTCTGATGACTTGAACATGACCAACCAACAAGTCAGTCTCTCAGATAAGGAATTTAGAGTCGCAATATGGAAGATGTTCAAAGAACTCAAAGAAAGTATAGAAGAGAACACTAATAAGAATCAAGAGAATATGAAGATAGAAATCAGAAAACTTCAAACTGAATTTTCAGGTCAAATAACAGGTTTGAAAAACTCAGTAGATGAATTGAAGAAAAACATAGTTGAGCTTTCCCACGGGTTAACAGCAGCTGAGGATAGAATTAGTGCACTGAAAGATTAGATGAATAACAATTCCATACACCCTAGAATAGCTGAAGCAATCATTGGGAAAAAGAATATGGGAGGAATTACTTTCCCCAACTTTATACTTTACTACAAAGCAATACTTATCAAAACAGCATGATATTGGAATAAAGACAGGCCCTCAGGTCAGTGGAATAAGCTTGAATACTCAGACATTCCCCAGACATACAATCACCTTATTTTTGATAAAGGAGCAAGAAATCCAAAATGGAGCAAAGAAAGCCTCTTCAACAAGTGGTGTTGGCCCAACTGGCTAGCCACTTGCAAAAAATTGAACTTAGACCCCCAGCTAACATCATGTACAAAGGTTAAATCCAAATGGATGAAAGACCTCAATATCAGAAGCAAAACCATTAGATATATAGAACAACACATAGGTAAAACACTCCAGGACATTGAGACTAAAGGCATCTTCAAGGAGGAACTGCACTCTCCAAGCAAGTGAAAGCAGAGATTAACAGATGGGAATATATTAAACTGAGAAGCTTCTGCACCTCAAAAGAAATAGCGCCCAGGATACAAGAGCCACCCACTGAGTGGGAGAAACTATTCACCCAATACCCATCAGATAAGAGGCTAATCTCCAAAATATACAAGGCACTGACAGAAATTTACAAGAAAAAAACATCTAATCCCATCAAAAAATGGGGAGAAGAAATGGACAGACACTTTGACAAAGAAGAAATACAAATGGCCAAAAGACATGAAAAAATGCTCCACATCATTAATAATCAGGGAGATGCAAATCAAAACAACTATGAGGTACCACCTCACACCCCAGAGATTGGCACACATCACAAAGAATGAGAACAAGCAGTGTTGGCAGGTATGTGGAGAGAAAGGAACTCTTATCCATGGCTGGTGGGAATGCCATCTAGTTCAACCTTTATGGAAAGCAATATGGAGATTCCTCCAAAAACTGGAAATCGAGCTACCATATGTATGTAATTAAGGTGTTTAAATAAATTAAAAAAAAATTAAAACGTTTTTTTAAAATATTTTTATTTAAACAACTTTATTACATGATTGTGTTTGGGTTTCAGTCATGTAAAGAACACCACCCATCACCAGTGCAACATTCCCATTTCCAGTGTCCCAAATCTCCCTCCTCACCACACAACCCCTGCCTGTACTCTAGACAGGCTTTCTATTTCCCTCGTATATTCTCATTATTAGGATAGTTCAAAACTTAATTATTTCTCTAACTAAACTCATTTCTGTTTGTGGTGAGCTTCATGAGGTGAGCTGTAACTTCCATCTCTTTTCTCTTTTGTGTCTGAAAGTTATTATTGCAAGAATGTCTTTCATTTTTCTTAAAACCCATAGATGAGTGAGACCATTCTGCATCTTTCTCTGACTTATTTCATTCAGCATAATAGATTCCATGTATAGGAAAATTTCATGACTTCATCTCTCCTGACAGCTGCATAATATTCCATTGTGTATATGTACCACAGTTTCTTTAGCCATTCGTCTGTTGAAGGGCATCTTGGTTGTTTCCAGAGTCTTGCTATGGTAAATAGAGCTGCAATGAATATAGGCGTAAGGAAGGGGTTTTTGTATTGTATTTTTGTGTTCCTAGGGTATATTCCTAGGAGTGGTATAGCTGGATCGTATGGGAGCTCGATTTCCAGTTTTTGGAGGAATCTCCATATCGCTTTCCATAAAGGTTGAAACGTTTTAATTTTTTTAAAAGTAATGCATAGCTATAAACCAAATGGAAGGCTTTTAAATTTACACAGGCAATAAAAACAAAGAAAAATAGTTTTTGAATAATAGTAAATCACAGAACCCAATGACCTAAACAGAAAAGGTAGTTTAGAGTGGCTTCTGTATCACTGGAACCATAAAAAATAGAGCAATTTTCTCTAAGTATCAATTTATAATATTGTTGAGTAGATAAAATATCAATTAATTTTAAAGTACTGCAAAGGATAGAACTGTTTTAAAGATGCTAGTTCATTTTAATGATGAGTAGATATATTCTTTCATTAAAAAATGTGTAGGCTGAAAAATAGAATCATGTACTTATACTCCCATGTATTCTTGTTGATTTCAGCATGGACTATATAGTTAGCCCTTCCATATTTATAGCAAATTAAAATACAATTTAAAAATCCATAGTACCATCCACTTCTTTAAACAGAACATTTGATCTTTGCTGTTGTTACTAGCTAATAATATTTTTTATGAAACCTAGAGAACACCTGTTCCTTGCTATCATTCCATAATATTGGTTTGGGGAATTTTTGAGTTATACTTAAAATTCACCACCATAATGATACCAAGACACCACTGGAGATAGAAATCCTGATAAATGAATAATATGGTACACTAAAAACATCAAGACACATTTGTAGCTGAAATGAATTTGATCCATATTTTGATAGCTGTGCATCAAGTTCAGACTCACTCTTAAGTCTTTTACAAAAGTTCTAAACAGTGTCAGCAATGGTGTTTAGAGTGTATTTGGTCATGACCAAAAAGGTTTGATTAAATTGTTCTTACAAAAGACAATTTTTATTTCATAGGATGGCATCATCCCCAGAAATCCTACTGACAGACCTTCACTATATAATAATAATCTTCAAGATATCTAAAGCTGGCACTTCTCATCTAGATGCACCTTGAACAAGGGATTGTTCTCAAAGTAGAAAAAAGACATTTATTTAAAAGAAACAAAAATCTCATTTTGTCAAACTTCGCATAATAGCTTTAATTTTTCCCATTTATATTGCCCTTCATGCCCTATTGTGTTTTATTTCAATCTAATGCATATGGAATCTGAGATGTTGATTTTTTTCTTTAGACTAAGTTAACATACATATGAAATGGGGCCAAGAGAATTCACAGAAATCTCCAGATATTCTAGGTCAATTAACTAAATAAAATAATCCTATTATGATGGGTCCTGCTTTTCAGAAACATACTAACCACATGGGAGATTGATACAGAATAGAAAGAGCAGGTGTAGGTAGGGAGAATCTCCAAGATGTATCCCAGGAGTGTCCCTCCTAGTACTCACTTCTGCATAGTCTGGTCTTCCCAGTAGAGCAGGGTCTGTGTCATCAGCAGGGGATCACAGAAGTGATGGCTCATTCCTGCTGAGAGAGGGCTATAAAAAACAAATTTGCATCTTAGTGACCACTCTCTTAAAACATGTGGGAACTGCCTAAAAGGGGACCAAGGCTTAGAGTTACAGCCTCTGACACCAAAATGCCAAGGACTTGAGTCCTATAGTTCATAGCTGTAAGTGCTAACTAGAATTTTTGGGGCCTTTTTGGGGAGGTTGGGTGGAGTTTGGGTCATACTCGGTGATGCTCAAGTGTTACTTCTGGCTTTGCCCTCAGAAATCGCTCCCGGCTGTCTCTTGGAACCGTATGGGATGCTGGGAATTGAACCAGGGTCTGGCCCGGGTTGGCTGCTTGCAAGACAAATGCCCTACCGTGTGCTATTGCTCCGGTCCCTGAGTGTGCTAACTTGAAAAAGAAGCCAAAGATCAGTCAAAATTTCTGACGTGGTGCAAAGATATAGTACAGCGGGCTAGGCATTTTGTTGTTGGAGACAGTATCCTGTCAGAGGATCAATTTTTCTGTCTTCTGTCTTTTATGCAGCCTTTACCTAAGGCTGCCCATCTGCTGATTTTGCTGTAAGCTGTTGGACTAACAGGAAAGGTATTTCACAGCTGAAGGAGATTTTTTCTTTGAAGCCAAAGGAAAAGTGAACACCCCCAATGCTAAATCCAGATCTAGACCACTCCCTTTAGCTTCTTTCCGGAGTTAATAGCTACCTTCAAAAACCTGCCCCCTTCACAAACTGATGTTAGCCCAGATAAGCGGCTGCAGATCCCACTTTGGAGACATAAGGTCTCCATCCCTTCTGAATATTTTACTGCCCTTTGTTCTAAAAACCTTCCCGCCAAAAAGTATGATTGACATGTTCTTTTTCCTGCCCATTTCTCCTCCTCTATATAAGAGTTGCTGAACCCAATAAATTTTGCCTCTGACCGGAACTTCGCCTGGGGTCTTCTTTACTAACCTCTCTCAGATTTTTTACAGGTGTGGTTGTTCTCTTAACTCAGCAAAATAAGAGTGCGGAAGTCCAAGAGCCTCCCAGCCGTTTCCCCGCTGGCCGGGCCCCTCCGGGGGACTCTAGGACCACGCATTTTGTCTTACATGAGGCAGAACATAGTTCAATACCTAGCACCACATATGATCCCCGAAGTTGCTGGAACAATAGTCCAGCAGTAGGGTGTGTACCTTGTACGTGGCCGACCCAGAACACACCCGGTTCGATTCCCTGCATCCCATATAGTCCCCCAGGCCTGCCGGGGATGATTTCTGAGCGCAGAGCCAGGAGAAACCCCTGAGCATCGCGGGGTGTGACCCCAAAACAAAGAAAAAAAACCAAAACAACAAATATATGATTCCCCAAGGCTAGCCATGAGTGATCCCAGATGACAGAGCCAGGAGTTAGTGCTGAACACCTCAAATATGTCTACACACACACACACACACACACACACACAACAAGCACACACAAATTCTTTAAAAGAATTTTCACCACCACATCCTACAATTCTTTGAGTCAGAAATCCCCAACTACAAAGGAAATTATGTGAACAGAAATCATGTTACTTCTCACAATTAGCTTCTAGTTTTAACTTTCCAAATTTAGAAGTGATATCTTTGGCACCATTTTACACTGTCTTCTTCTAAGAGTTTACTCTCACAATTAAGTAAAGTATGGGATCCATAAGAACGCAGTTCCTCTGGATAGAAAGCTTAGAGAAACCTGGCGACAGTCAAGTAATACCACATTGAACGGAGGGACTAGAGCATTCTGCTTCTTACAGTTCCTCTCCACCAGCGTTCGCTTTTTGTGGAGTCCAGGGTCCTCAGCATTTCTGATGTTCAGGTTTCAACATTTCCAGTCTACATAAGTTCTAAGAATTCCTCTTTAACACACACTGAAGTGAGAAGCATGCTAATGTGCAATTTTGTACCATGTCTGAAGCTCAACTGCAAAGTGGGCTGTTCTTCCATCCTAGAGTAAAACTCTTCATTTAAACATCTGTGGTCTGAATGTGCTACTTTTCACTCTGATTTTTCCCAGATTCACACACACAAAGACGATTCAAATGTCCAACTATTTCAAAATCACTGAAACAAGAAACTTTTTTAAATAACATATTCATACAGCAGACTATTTTTATTAGGTTTATTTTGCCTCTGTTTCTGGGGATATTTTTTCCACTAATAATTAATTATCTGTTTTTAAGAAGTATGGATTAGTTTTTATTAATATTTTTAATTCTAGTTGTACATTAAACTAGGAATGCTTGAATGTTATTTATAACCTCTTGGAACTGTGAGGATTTCTTATTCTGTATGAAAGTTACATATTAATTATTATGGTTTTATATCTATTTATAAACTTCAGAAGTTTCTGAGCATTACAAAACTCAAACTGTTCATTAAGTTCAGGTATTTTTTCTTGGGAATTTATATCTATCACATATTAGCTTTAGTATCAGTATTTTCTAATGTCCATTTTTAATTTAAGCTTAACTGTTTTTTGTTTTTTGTTTTGTTTTGTTTTGTTTTGTTTTGGTTTGGTTTTGGTTTTTCGGCCACACCCGGCGGTGCTCAGGGGTTACTCCTGGCTGTCTGCTCAGAAATAGCTCCTGGCAGGCACGGGGGATCATGTGAGACACCGGGAATCGAACCAACCACCTTAGGTCCTGGATCCGCTGCTTGCAAGGCAAACACCGCTGTGCTATCTCTCCGGGCCCAAGCTTACCTGTTTTTAATGTACAAATTAACATTTGTATTTCAATGAAAGTTTTATTTTATTGTCAAGTTTTATTTCAGTCTGAGGTATTGTATAAGAAATTCTTTATTTTAACTTGCTAAAAATTTTCTCTCTCAAATGTAACAATGCTATGATCCTTATTGTTTCCATGGTTATGCTTCATGTCTGCTCTATAATGCCAGTTTACTTCCTAGGCATGTACTTCATTTTGTTGACTACAAACTTTATTTCTAACCTACACTATAAAACATACTCATATTTAAAACATAGACAATGATCTATTTATACTAACATAATTAACATATTAGTAATTAACATCACAAAAGTCATAACTCCTACTGCTTAGTCAACAGAATATATTTGCTTTAAGTTTTAAAAGGTTCTCTTTTGTCCTTAAACTATGTATTATTATTGTCTTTTCCCCTGCTTTAATCTTTATGCATCTTTGTAGATTATGTAATAAATGATACAATTCACAGATATTTTATCCGGCATGCTTGTATTTCCTTTGCACTGACATGCTAGTAAATAATAACATTATGCTTTCCAAATATCCTCTATCCTAGTTTATATGGCTTAGTTTTTTTGTTTCAGGACCCTACCCATGAAGCCAATTCCTAGCAGTCTACTTCTCATGTTTTACCATTTTATTCTATCTGCCTTAACATTCATTACTGTTCAGTATTAGTCCATATTTCTACATATTTTAGAGTTTAAAAGTGGAATAATTTATAAAATAGCAAGTAAAGGTTGATGCTTTAATGAGAAAGTGGATAATCAGTACAAACCCATAGAAACAGAACTTCTTTCTTTGACAATGAAAGAAAATCTTCCCATTAGTTCTCTCAGTTCAGTGTGCTTGAGAAAATAACACTTGGATTACTTAGGGGTTGCAGGTTTACAGATGTCACTCTCAAAGATCCTCATTTAGTAAGCCATGCTTTGAAAATAGTTCAGTGATTAACAGATAATTCTTAACAAACTATAAGTATGCATGTTCATAATATTAAAACAAAAGGAAAGCTGAATAAGGTATCCATATGCATAATCCTTCCTCTTCAATGTTCTAAAACATGTTTCAGAGACTTTGCATTAAAGAAAGTAATTTAAGAAAAAATATATTTTTGGAAATGTCTTGTGGAAAGTATAAGAAAATGATTTGAATGTTCTTTGAACAAAAAGAAAAATATAAAGGAAAGTAGGTTCAGTTGATAAAGTGAAAATTTTTAAACTCTCTAAGATGATGGCTAATTTAAAAATGAAAGATCTCAGGGCTCTCAGGACTGAAGCAACAGCATAGTGGTAGGGCATTTGCCTTGCATTGACCAACTGGGTTTGATTCCCTGGCAACCTTTATAGTCCCTTCAGCTGCCAGAAGTGATCCCTGAGCAGAAAACTAAGAGTTTTATGTCAATAAATTTTTATGTCTAGCACATTATTTTATGTCTATCACACACATCAGTTTTATGTCCCAAGACATAAAACCAAGTAAACTACAGTACTGCTGGGTGTGGCCCAAAAACAAGCAAGCTGAAAAAGAAAGGCTCATTAATTCTAATGAATCTCTCTGCTTTATTTTATCTGTCTGTGTACATCCAGCAGCTCCTATTTATCATATAAAGATATTTGACTTTAAATATACAAGTGTTTATATAGATAGATAATGGCTGTTCCTGGATGTACAATCTAATTATATTGGTGCTCTAATTAATACTGTGTCTGGAATCCATTCTCTAGGTTTTAGATTTTAATTGTATCAGTATTGCTGCAAATTTTCAAGTTATTTTAACATGCAGCCAAGGACAATAATTGCTATTTTAGTTGATCTGCCAATAATACAGCAGTGTGAAATTGATTAAGGTAGATTGACATCAGAGTAATTTGCAGTCTAGTGTACAAATCATGCTTACAATTAATTAATTTTAACAAAACACTCCAAACTCTGAATTTTCTTTCACTGGTAAATAACCTTTAAGAAAGAAGGGTTGGGTGGTAGTTTAGTAATATAACAATAATATTAGTCTTCTTATTTTTATTTATGCTTATTATCAGATTAGCCCATATCTAGAAATGAGGTCAACCTGAAATCAGATAAAAATATCCTGATTGGTACTGTATTAATTTCAACCTTAAATCTTTTTAGATGAAATAATGGCTACTTAGTATGCCCAGAGCCTGTAGTTGGTCTTATGACAGTATGCTTCATGGGTAGGGTCTCCCTGTTTTAAGGCCAAAGGTTTATCCTTTCAATTTTCCCATCTTTTACTGAGCCTATACAAAAACAAGCAAACACACAAACAAGAAAATAAACCTGCCACACACATACACACAACACCTTTTTTTTTCTTTTATTTTCTTTTTTATATATTTTTATCTTTTAAATAGGAGCTCCCACCTTTTTCATAGAACCTTGAGACATAGATTATATATATATTTTATGCATTTTCTATAAAACTAAAAAGAAAGGCTGGGGGTTGGAGGGCGCAAGTGGTCTCAGATGCATTGGTGGAGGAAAAAAATAAGGACAGAACTACATATTCAAGCCAAAGTCAACAACGACGGAATCAAGAGACTTAAATTTGAACAATATAAACTTAAATGGGCCTATTATACTGGCAGGCTAGGGGACAAAGGGTGCTGGTATAGGATTCACTCTGGATTCATTGGTGGAGGGAAGTTGACACAGGTGGTGAGAATAACCTTGATTCACTGTACATCTGAAATTCAACTATTCAACTTTGTAGATCACAATGGTTTTAATAAAATAAATAATTCTGAGGGAAATTATCTTTATTATTATTTAGGTCCAATATTTTAATGCTTTCCCATTTCTCTAGATTACAAAAGGTTTCATTTGAAAAGTTTGTCACCACAATGAGGGTCTTGTATGTGTGTGTGTCTCAGATATCTTTTTGTAGTCAAAGACATTGACAATTGCTTGATTTTTCTCAGAGAAGTTCTTAATTTTTTTCTCAATTCCTATTCTATAGGTAGAACTTTAGTTATTATTTAATTAAGAATAATGTGGCCACCTTTGTTCTTGGAAGAAGGACATAATATGGAAGGAGCCAAAAAGGTGTGCTTAATATATGCTAAACTTGCTGCTGGATAATTTTAGTTTTCTAATTACATAATATCTATACACCTTTTTTTTTATTTCTACTTCCCACTAGTTAATTCCACAAAAATTTAAATAATTATCTGTTGGAGGCTGTTAGAGCTAGAGAGCAAAATGGAGTCTCTTATCTGAAAGATAAGGCCTGTGTACGTGACAGGTGGCCACTGTGGCATTTACCCCCAGGACCTAAAAGAAATGTTAACCAAACAAGTCAGATGTCCCAGTAAACCGCTGGAGTTGATAAGATCAGATCACATCCTGTTAAGCTACCATTGTGAAAGAATGTCTGTACAATATAAGGGTATGCTGTAAAACTGGAAAGTCCATCCTGCACGACCCCCATATTTTTCTATAGATGCCATGGAAAAGTACTGACTGTTACTTCCGTATTTTGCTCATCTATAAAAACTAGCCTCCTTTCAATAAACCTTAACTCTTGATCAGCAAGCTTGACTTGAGCTCATTTCTTTCCCGGCCTCTTTCCTCCTTTTTAGGTCGGATCCCGCTTGTGACCCACAAATTACTTTGTGATCCTCAGTCCACCCTGCAGGCAGGGTTCTGGGGGTCGCAAGTGGCGCCCAACGTGGGGCACAAGGCACGGTCAGACGGCAACACGGTAGTGCATCTCGAGAGCCTGATCATAAGACACCAGTAAGACCCAAATTTGGGCAGGGTGCAGATAGGTTAGCCTAATAGTAAATACTAAAGCTGCCGTCCCATAGTCCCAGAAAAATGGGGACCACTATAAGTAAAGATATATATAGTCCCTTTAAAGATGGGACCACTATAAGTAAAGAGGAAACCTTTGTGAAAAACATTAAAAAGGCACTTGTTGAAAAAAATGTTAAAATAACAAAGAAAGATCTCATAAAATTTTGGTAAAGAATTAACAGAATATTTTGAAAAATATAGAAAAGAGGAGGATAAGAAGGTCATGCAGTTCTATTGGAATATTGTAGGACAAATAATCACTGTGGCAGATTATGATCTCTTTAAAAAAGGAAATCCTTAAGAAAGTTGAAGCGCATATTGATGCTGCCTCTCGCAGTCAATCCAGAGCAAGCAGCCTTGCTGATCGCCCAGGCAATCTTTTGTTAAATGACTGCTCAAGTCCCATACATCCCCTCTAAAGGTTTTTATCCTATCCTTGCTAATGCTCCTCCGGCAGATGAAACTCTTGATCCTCAAGATTGGGGGTCGCAATTATCATGTCACTTCATTGTGCATTAGTGATATACAATGATACACAAGACATAGTCCCATCTTTCCCGGAACTTCAAATTTGAAACATTTTACAAAAAGGGAATGAAACTTTCCAATGTTGTGTTATTAATTTGTTTGTTCACTCACTGATTTTATACAAAACACTCAAAAAATTCAATCTTGTATTTTAGAAACTTAAAGAAGAATAAAAGAAAACCATTATTTATAAGAGTAAGTTTAATAAAATATGTTTGAACATACACAGATTTTATAAAGCTAACCATAGTCATTGAGGTTGACTGTAGAGTAGTTTGCACATCTGTGTGACAAGTCTTTCTTCTATAACCATAGCAGGGCACTTTATGTTTTTATATACGTGGGGATTTCAATACATGAATTTAACAATCTAGTTGGAGACATTTTTTCCTGAAAGTAAGCAATTAGTTCCAAAATAAATAAATCAAAATCAAAATCCAAACTCTTTTTTGCTACTGAAAAAAAACAAAAATGATTTTTACTTTAATAAAATCCCTATCAAAACACCAAAGTAATTTTCAATAGAATTTAACAAACATTGCTAAAATATGTATGAAACCACACAAGACCCATAATATACTCATCAGGTGTTTTTTTGTTTTGTTTTGTTTTGTTTTTGTTTTTGCTTTTTGTGCCACACCCAGTGACACTCAGAGGTTACTCCTGGCTCTGCACTCAGAAATTGCTCCTGGCTCCAGGGATCATATGGGATGCCGGGGGATTAAACCATGATCTGTCCTGTGCTGGCTATGTGCAAGGCAAAGGCCTTACTGCTGCATTATCTCTCTAGCCCCAGGTCAGAATATTTTAAAAAGAACATGGAAAGCATACAGTCCATATGATTTTATATTACAAAGCATTAGTAATCAAAACTGTGACTTTGGAATAGAAGTGTCACACATACAAATGAAATACATTTGAGAACCTGGAAATAAATCCCATGATTATGGAAAATTAATTTATGACAGAGGTACCAAGAGCATAAAATGGAGAAAAGGAGTATCTTCAACAAGTAGTTTTGGGAGAACTGGATAGTAATATTGAAAAGAATGAAAATGGGGGCCGGGCGGTGGCGCTGGAGGTAAGGTGCCTGCCTTGCCTGCGCTAGCCTAGGACGGACTGCAGTTCGATCCCCCGGCGTCCCATATGGTCCCCCAAGAAGCCAGGAGCAACTTCTGAGCACATAGCCAGGAGTAACCCCTGAGCCTCACAGGGTGTGGCCCAAAAACCAAAAAAAAAAAAAAAAGAATGAAAATGGGTCATGCTCTCATATCAAATATGAGTTAATTTATAATGGATTATTAAGTTCTTGGTTGTTAGACCCAAAACAATAAAATGAAAAGAAAAACTCATGGGCAAATACTTCATGATATTTACTTCTCTGGTATTGCTGATGATTTCATTCTATTGGCAAGGAAAACTAAAATAAAAGTAAACAAATTCAATGATATAAAACTCAAACTAAAATGACTAATTTTTCTTTTATCAGTCTGAACAGGCAGGCATTTCTAACTTGATTGTGAAGTCAATACATTTCCATCAGGCTTTTAATAAGGGTACCATTCTAAATTGGTAAATCTCATGTATAGTACATGAGATGTCATCAGAAGAAAATAATTGATAAGTTTCTCTAGGAATGTATGATCAGGGGAGATAGTCAAATTCAAGTTCGAACAAGCAAATTAATGTGATATGATTCAGACTTCAAGACTAGAATATGATCATAACCTGAACATTGAAACCTATTTAGTTACACTGTAGAAGGTATTAGAAAAGCTTTTTAGCAGGATGCTTATTTCATCATTCTCTTTTATTTCTCTCTTTTTAAACTTATGGCCATCAAAATAAAAAAATAACAATTTTAAGAAACACAATTTGGGGGTGAGAGAGTGAAACAAAGAGGGAGACAATCAAAGACAGAGAGGGAAAGACAGATACAGAGAGATTGGTGTTTAAAGAGAATAAAAGATGATTATTAGAGAAACAACCTTTAACTCTCTGAATCAGAGATGAATCACCATGTTTCACCTTGAATCAGAGAAAATAGTCTGACAATTATCTCAAGACTGCTAACTTGGTTGGTCATCCCTCCTCAGAATTCTGGCTATATTTGGAGTATCAAAGACATCAATATGGAAAAAAGAGGCCCCAAACCCAGGCCTGCCAGAGTCCTTAGTATTATTTTTTCTCATTCTAAAGGCATAGGTGGACAGACATTTTTTTTCTATTTTGAGTCTGAACAGTCTTATTTGAAACCCCAAAGCTCAAAAATTTCTTGAGCTAAGACTGATATTCTGAGGCCAAAGAGATAGTCCAGTAGATAGGGTGCTTGCCTTGCATGCAGCAGAACCAGGCTGTATCTCAAGCCCCAGAAATGATCCTGGGGGCCGGAGAGATAACATTGAGGTAAACCGTTTGCCTTGCATGCAGAAGGTCGGTGGTTCAAATCCCAGCATCCCATATGGTCCCCTGAGCCTGTCAGGAGCGACTTCTGAGCATAGAGCCAGGAGTAACCCCTGAGTGCAGCTGGATGTGACCCAAAACAAACAAACAAACAAAAAAGAAAGAAAGAAAGAAATAATCTGAGTGCAGAGTAAGGAGTAAATATTGACCAGATCCAAACGAAAGCAAATAAAAGGCTTCACTGAGCAGCTATGTTCCTTTAATAACTTATATTGTTGCTCAACAATTATAAACTGTATTAAAATTTCTATTGGTTTTGTTTTTGGGCTACATTGGGTGGTGCTTGGGGGTTATTCCTGGTTCTGCACTCAGAAATTGCTTCTGGAAAGGTCTGGCAACAGTATGGAATGCCGAGGATTGAACCAGGATTGGTACCAGGATGGTTGTGTGCAAGGCAAACACCCTACTGCTATGCGATGGCTCTAGCCCCTAAAAATTCTTTAGAGCTGCCAGAACCTAATATTTTATTTTACAAACAAGAAAACTGATGCTCAAGAGATTAAAGTGATAAGCTAAAAACACAGGTCAAGGACACAGAGGGACAGAGGTAAAGAATTTTCAATATAAGGATGACACTGTTCTCAACTTTACATTGTCCTTCACATCATGCTTTGCTATCTGGATTTTATTTCATCCACTTATATACTCAATAGTTGCTAATGCAACATGTCTTCATTAGAAAAACAATTAAGAAAGCTCATAATTAGTGAAGCTTCATTTCACCAAACTTTTTCTAACATCTTATAACTTCCCAAGCAAATATATGCATAGATGTGATAATGATTTTAAATCCCAGAACACTTTTTTTGCTTTCTTTTTCAAAGTTTCCTTGCCTTGACACACTAAATATTATATAAAGATAAAAACAAAACTCCCTTGCTAGAAAATTATTTCCTTCTCATTTCAAAATTTACTTACAAGCTTTGAAAAATGTTAATATTACATTAAAAAAACACAGCAACTCATCAAACTTGGTTTTATACCTAAGGAATACAGCACTAGGAGATAAAATGGGAGGTCAAGATGTCCCATGTATGTGATTTACTTTCTTACGCACATTTGGACAGGCCTCCTGTACACAGCTATCTTCTAAAATAATAGCCATATAAAATTTATTTTATGTTTTGTTTCAAGTTTGTTATGCTGTGTTTTTCAAGCTGCTTACCAGAGTAGAAAATAACAGAAACCAGACCAGAAATCACTGAATTTTTTTTCTGGCTTCTAAATGTCATGTGTCAGAACAGTCTCTGGACTCCCACCAGTCTGCTGATTGGATTCAGATTATGACCTCCCTGTTCGTTCCATTTAAATTACCCTGAAGGTATGAGCTCAACAGTGCTCTGAGACAGTGTTGACGCATGCTGTATAAACAACCCGTACTCAGAACTGATGGTGTTTTTTTTTTATTCTAACCCATGCTTACAAAAAAATCTTTATTTCTAAAAATCTTAAAGATTTGTATAGCAATCATGCCTTCAATCACAGTGGGAAGTATTAAATAGTGAATTGCATTATGTGTGATGTGGTCAAAGAAGGATGTTATAAATGATTACCCAGAACACTTTAACTGGGCTCAGTATCTAAAACAGAATACTGGGATAAACAAGAGTCAAAGATCATAAAATTTAGCAGCCTCTACTCCTTCCTTTAACCTTTATTTTCCAGGTAATTGCATCTGCTCTCGGGCTAGCTTTCCTTTGCACCCTTAATATTTCAGCATGTGGCTACATATATAGGTATATATATGTATATATATGTAGATATATATACCTATATATGTAGATATATATACATAGATATACCTATATATGTGTGTGTGTGTGTGTCTGCAGTACAATTAATTACTACAGTCAATGTCAGAGAGAAAGGGAGAAGCCAATGGGAATTGTGGCAGTTAGTCCTTCCAAAGATAGAGTTGAGGATTATAAAAGCAAACGGATACTCTCATATTGTAAGAAGGCAACTTTCTATCCTTAGAAAACCCAGAAAGTCAGATCACAGGAAGTCAGTAACAGTTGCCTGCACATTATCTAGCATACACATTCACCACCAAATATATATTCAACATACCTCACCAAATGTATGTGAAATCTGATTGAAATCTTTGACATCCAACAGCACATTGTAACTGAATATAGTCTAGGCCAGAATTATAAACTTGTAATGAAGATTACTGAGCCTTTGTGAAACAGAATGGAATTCAGCCCAGAGAAAACAAAGTTGTTTGTAAAACTGAAAACAAACTGCTTTGCACAATAATTCAACAAGTGTTACAAGAGCTTTAATGATTCAAAGAATTAAAAGGTTTGCCCCTGGAGCCTACATATTATTTTCTAGCACATTAAGTGAAGAGGAAAATAGGAACCAAAGGTCCTATTAGAAATGATGCTACAGCAGAAGAAGGAAATGAATAATATAAACCTGGAATACATTTTAGTGCCAGAAAATAAGATGTCTAAAATTACTCAACATGTTAATGGAGATAAGACAAGTAAATATAGGAACCAGCAGTAAGAAATAAATGGGCTAAATCTGAAAAATATTTGATAAAACAAAAGGAACAAATCAGTATTATATTAAAAGAAATATTTAAAATAAATATCCATGAGCCTATACTAATATGAACATAAATTACAAATTGTATATACTGATGCTTAGTCTCCTTCAAGGAAGTTGATCTTAATTTTCCACCTTTTAAGAGTATGTAGCCTATAGCTGCGTTCTTCTAAAGAGCACATTATGAAAAATGTGTCATAGAAGGAAGCTGTTCCCTAGTGAAGAAATTGGACATACATCACTTTCGACAGATGAGCAGAGTTAACACCATAAGTGATAAGTCACACTGAGAATATGAATCCTTATGATGTGACAAGAACCTCATTTTAAGTCTGGGATCTTCCTCTGCCAAATCTACAATCCTGAGAAAACAACAAATATTACAAAAGAATATTTGACCAGTACTCCTCACATCAATCAAGGTCACCAAAAATAAGACAAGTTTGAGAAGCTGTCATAGCCAAGAAAGAAGAGTCTAAGAAGAGTGATGACTAAAGTGTCATTCTGGATGGGATCCCAGAACAGATGCAGGGCATTAGGTTAAAACAAACAAACAAATTTCTTAATACAATGTGGACTTTAGTTCACATTAATCAGACAATGTAAGTTCCTTGATTATGACAAATACGCCAGACTAATGAAATAGGTTAATAATTGGGGGAAATAGGACTCTGACTTTTCTAATATTCCTAACTTTTCTGTATTCTAAAATTAAAAGTTATTTTAAAAAGCTGTTACCCAAAGAGAGAGAGAGAGAGAGAGAGAGAGAGAGAGAGAGAGAGAGAGAGAGAAAGGATAAAGGTGATTGTGAAATTGGAAAAAACAAAGGAATAAAGGAGAGAGTAAAGAGATAGTACAGTGAGTAAGACACTTGTCTTACACGCCACAGACCCAGGTTCAATCCCAAGAACGCCTAAGGTCTCTGAGCTTTTCCAGGAATAATTATTGAATGCAGAGCCAGAGCCAGGAGAAAACCCTAAGAACATCTGGATATGGGCCCCATTTTTTTTAAAGAAGGAAAGGAATAAAAGAAAATTCCTAAACAATGTGGTCGAGGTTGCTCTGGAGTTGTAAAAGTCTCAAGTATTGTTCTGAACATAGCTCCTATGTTGATGGGATGAGCTGCCCACTGACAATCCAACTGAGCTATGTCAACAGTGATAGTGCATCTTTTTCACATTAGAACAGTGAAGAGACAGATGCCAGATATCAAATCCTGTCCTAGGATTTTTAAGAATTATGTTAAGATTATTGAAAGAGCACTCTTCTTGAACCCATATGGTGAACTTTGAACCAACTCCCACAAATGTAGTTTTTTGTTCTTCAGAATCTGAAATGTTGGTGTTTTAAAGCCTAATTCTAGGACTTCTTGAATTCCTGTTCATGATCAATATACACTTGCTAAGTATCTATCTGTATCAAAAATATGTTGCATGGTTAGTTACATGGCCCCTTAGCATTAGGAAGCTCCTTGTATAGTAGGGAAGTGCATAGATATTTAATGTGTAAAATAAAGGTTGATTTGGAGTGGAAAGAAGTTAGAAAATGAAGATAATAAAGCATTTTGATTACTGTTTGAGTAAATAAAAGCATAAAATGATAATGACAAAATAACTTTAAAATAGTTTATGTAAAGGCATAAATCCTGAGACAAGATTCTTATGTAATCATGGGGCCCTGAAACAAGTTTTCCTTCACAGTTAAAAGGGCAGTAAGTTCTACACTACTGGCTCGAAGGTATATGTAGGACGGTGATAAAAATAAAAGACCAAAGAGTAAAGTGTGTGTGTAGTAGTAAAGATGTTTTGAATGGTCTGAGGACATGAACTGCTTCTAAAACTTTGCTATCAAGCTCCTTAAGTCTCTCCGATTGCATGTTTAGGTATCCACTGGCCCTTTAATAACCTGTCAGATCATCCTAGGAAACAAATGGGGAGATAAGCATAAGGTCAGCTAATGTCTGATGAGAGGCTACAGAATGAGCCTTTGCTGTAATTTTTACTGCACTGATTATTTTAATTATGTCTGAAAGAGTAAATTTTATGTTTTTAATTAATATCTTTATTTAAACACCTTGATTACAAACATGATTGTGGTTGGGTTTCAGTCATGTAAACAACACCCTCCCCCCATCACCAGTGCAACATTTGCATCATCAATGTCCCAAAACTCCCTCCTCCCCACCCCCCTGTCCTGTACTCTAGACAGGCATTTTACTTCCTTCCTTCATTCACATTGTTATGATAGTTATCAATGTACTTATTTCTCTAACTGCACTCATCACTCTTTGTGGGGAGCTTCATGTGGTGAGCTGGAACATCCAGTCCTCCTCTCTTTTGTCTCTGAAAATTATTGCAAGAATGTGTTTTATTTTTCTTAAAACCATAGATGAATAAGACTATTCTGCATCTATCTCTCTCCCTCTGATTTATTTCATTCAGCATAATAGATTCCATGTACATCCATGCATAAGAAAATTTCATGACTTCATCTCTGCTGATGGCTGCATAATATTCCATTCTGTATATGTACCAGTTTCTTTAGCCATGCATCTATTGAAGGGCATCTTGGTTGTTTCCAGAGTCTGGCTATTGTAAATAGTGCTGCAATGAATATAGGTGTAAGGAAGGGATTTTTATATTGTATTTTTGTGTTCCTAGGGTTATCCATAGGTGTAGTATAGCTGGATTGTATGATAGCTCATTTTCCAGTTTTTGGAGAAATCTCCATTCTCTTTTCATAAAGGTTGGACTAGAGAGCATTACCCACCAGCAGTGGATAAGAGTTTCTTTCTCTCCACATCCCCACCAGCACTGCTTGTTCTCATTCTTTGTGATATGTGCCAATCTCTGTGGTGTGAGATGGTACCTCATAGTTGTTTTGATTTGCATCTCCCTGATGATTCGTGATGTGGAGAATTTTTTCATGTGTGTCTTTTGGCCATTTGTATATCTTTTTGTCAAATTGTCAAATTGTTTGTTCATTTCTTCTCCCCATTTTTTGATGGGATTAGATTAGATTTTTTTTTGTAAAGTTCTGTCAGTGCCTTGTATATTTTGGAGATTAGCCCCTGATCAATAGGTATTGGGTGAATAATTTCTCTCACTCAGTGGGTGGCTCTTGTATCCTGTGCACTGTTTCCTTTGAGGTGCAGAAGCTTCTCATCTTAATATATTTCCATCTGCTAATCTCTGCTTTCACTTGTTTGGAGAGTGCAGTTTACTCCTTGAAGATGCCTTTAGTCTCAAAGTCCTGGAGTGTTTTACCTATGTGTTGTTCTATATACCTTATGGTTTCAGATCTGATATCAAGGTCTTTAATCCATTTGGATTTTACCTTCAGACATGATGCCAGTTGTGCCAAGACCACTTGTTGAAGAGGCTTTCCTTGCTCCATCTAGGATTTCTTGCTCCTTTATCAAAAACTAGGTGATTGTATGTCTGGAGAACATTCTCTGAGTACTCAAGCCTATTCTACTGATCTGAGGGTCTGTCTTTTTTCCAATAGCATGCTGTTTAAATAACTATTGCTTTGTAATACAGTTTAAAGTTGGGGAAAGTAATGCCTCCCATATTCCTTTTCACAGGAGTGCTTTAGCTATTCAAGGGTGTTTATTTTTCCAAATGAATTTCAAAAGTGTTTGATCTGCTTCTTTGAAGAATGTTATGGGTATCTTTAGAGGGATCACATTAAAGCTGTACAATGCTTTGGTGAGTATTGCCATTTTAATTATGTTAATCCTGCCAATCCATGAGCAGGGTATGTGTTTCCATTTCCATGTGTCCTCTCTTATTTCTTGGAGCAGGGTTTTGTAGTTTTCTTTATATAGGTCTTTAATGTCTTTGGTCAATTTGACTCCAAATATTTGTGTTTGTGTGGCACTAATGTGAATGGGGTTGCTTTCTTAATGTCATTTCTTCCCTATCATTATTGGTGTATAAAAAGGCCATTGATTTCTGTGTTAATTTTGTAGCCTGCCACATTATTATATAAATCTATTGTTTCTAGAAGCTTTTTGGTAGAGTCCTTAGGATTTTCTAAGAAGAATATCATGTCATCTGCTAACAGTGAGAGCTTGAGTTCTTCCTTTCTTATCTGGATTCCCTTGATATCTTTTTCTTGCCTAATCGCTATAGCAAGTACTTCCAGTGCTATGTTGAATAGGAGTGATGAGAGCAGACAGCCTTGTCTTGTACCAGAATTTAGAGGGAAGGCTTTTAGTTTTTCTTCATTAAGGAAAATATTTGTTATTGGCTTGTGGTAGATGGCCTTGACTATATTGAGAAAGGTTCCTTTTATTCCCATTTGCTGAGAGTTTTGATCAAGAATGGGTATTGGACCTTATCAAATGCTTTCTCTGCATCTATTGATATGATCATGTGATTTTTATTTTTCTTGTTGTTGATGTTGTGTATTATGTTGATAGATTTATGAATATTAAACCATCCTTGCATTTCTGGAATGAAACCTACTTGATTGTAGTGAATGATCTTCTTGATGAGGCATTGGATTCTATTCGTCAGGATTTTGTTGAGGACCTGAAAGAGTAAATTTTAAAGATAACCAAATCTCATGTGATGAATGTGAACACTTCTGCCACATACAAAAGGGATAAGTAAGATAGAGTATGTTAAGAGAACAATCCTAAGCCAAATGTGTATATGTAAGCATATGTAATTTTATTATATATTTCCAAAGGCTCTCAGCTCAACCAATTTTTACTATCAACTAACAGAAATCATTGTTTTGTACCCTGACCAATCAATATTTTTACTACAACCTGGTAAATATAAAATGCAATTTTCAACACAATTTCTTTTTTTATATTATACATAAAACATTTATTTTATAGAGAGTTAATATGAATTACTTTTTCAGTTATACACTTGGTTTTCAAGAAAAAAATAACATTAATTGGTACAAACATTTTTTACAGTTTAAAGTTTTCCCTATAATCTCCCACTAACAGATAGATTCTCTAGGGAAAACAGTTCTTTAACAACAAAAAGCTTATCTTGGCGTAACTGAATAAATATATTCTTTTTGGCTATTCAGTAGCCTAGATTTGGTCAATGCATACCTGTTAGCAACAAAATTCAACATCTGAAAGAAGTAGTAAGAGCTACTCCTAATTGCTAATTGCAGCAATTGCTAATTCTTTTCTAAGAAAGATATTTGTTTCCATCTGTAAATTCAGTCATTGTCCATAAGATGGCTTTCTTTGCCTCTTAAAGAAACATTGATGGTCAGGGAATCCAGATATAGGTCTCCCAGAAAAGAAAAATAATGTGGCATAATCAATCAGTCATCCAGAAACCTACAATTAAAACTCTTAAATGTAAATAGGAAGCTAGAGTCCTATTTTACCCCTGCTGTCTTGTTGCTCTGCCTAAATATGAACTGTCCTACCTACCTTGCAAACACACCTTAGGAAATACTTCTGGGTTCAGTAATTCGCCTAATATTGAATCTACAAATAGAATGAGCACAGAGATCAATTTAAAATAATCAATAATAATAATTAATTAATTAAGCACATGTCCAGCATAAAAATAAATCTGGCAGAAAAGAGGGGTTAAGAAAGGCAATTAGATTTACCCAAGTCAGCTTAACTTTTTCCCCACTTCAAATTTTACTCATGCTTTATTTTCAACTAACAACCTAGTAAATTTAACAAATTGATGTTTAAACATGCAGTTTTAGGCC
Source organism: Suncus etruscus (assembly GCF_024139225.1). Lineage (NCBI taxonomy): Eukaryota > Metazoa > Chordata > Mammalia > Eulipotyphla > Soricidae > Suncus > Suncus etruscus. Next base: position 96,933,227 of record NC_064849.1, read on the forward strand.
AAAGAGACAGCACTTGCCTTGCACATAACTGGCCCTTGGCACCACATAAGGTCCCTTGACAACACTCAACATGATGCCTGAGCACAGAGCTAGGAATCAACACTGAGCACTATTGGGTGTAGCTTAATGCCAAAATTAAATTTTTTTCTTTGTTTTGCTTTGTCTTTACTTTTTTTAAATATAATTTTTATTTTGGTTGTAGTGGTTTACATATTGTTGACAATAATATTACAGGTTCACATTTACATAAAATCAGGGGGGTTCCCATCACCGATTTGTCCTCCCTACACCTCCGTGTTCGTCCTACCTCCCATATTCTCCTCCCTCTCCCCCGGGGCTGTGAGAAATTGTGGTCCCCTCTGTACCTAGCTTATTACTTAGTAGTCTTGGTCTTGGTGCCTCCCTTATTTCCCCCTCTAACTGGGAGGAAGGACTAATAGTTCAAGTTATGTGGTTTTATTTGAAGAAGAGAAAAGTAATAAACTGAGGTAAAAGTCTAATATGCCGAAAAAGGGGGAAATCCTTCTAGAGGCTCTCATTGTTGGTTTGAGAGACGAAGGAGAAAAAGAAGGTGTAACACCCCAACAGTACAAAAAGAAGAGTCAAATATCCAGTGAGCACGCCAGTGATAACGATAGGCACCACAAAAAAAAAAAAAAAAAAAAAAAAAAAGCCATGGTCTTGAGTTAAAAAACTTGGCAGAGCACCTAAAGAAAGAAAAGAAAAGAAGAAAAACAGAACAATATAAATATAAATGGGGACAACAGCTTCAATAACCACACCAAAACAAAGCAATCGACAAAAAGTAGATAGGTAAATAAAAATAATAATAATAATAAATGAAGAAAAAATAATATATAAAAAATAAAAATGTTTTGTGCTTTTTGCCTTTTTTTTGTTCCCTCCTGCACTGGCACAGTAAATATTGGGGTCATTCGAAAAGGAATTCACTTGGCCTTAGCGCTATGGGGTTTCTCCACCCTTGGGGTATATTGTTACAGGATTAACTATAGACTCCGTTCAGGTTCATTTACTCTACCGGTGGTGCTTTCGTGGTGTTTGGAAAACTTCTGCTCCATCCTGGGTGATGAAATAAGACCTCTGTATCTAGAGATCTCAGTATCTGCACAGGTCCAGGAGTGGGACTTATGGTGAAGTCTTTCTTTGTGGTTTTAGAAGTTCTGTTCCCTCAGTGTCATTTTAATCCATCTTCTGTGGTTGGTGATCTTGGTCTTTGCACTGATCCTAGGATGGAACCTAGGATAGTGTCTTTCATTGTATTTCCAGAAGCCCCATTCTATTGCCATGGTCTCTGCCGGATCTTTGGAAATGGGGATCATGGTTATTGTGCGGGTCATAGTTCAAACCCTAGACTAGGGCTTTTTTATTGGTCTCAAGATATATTCAGTCCATTCATGGTTCTAGCAGCCAGTTATCTGTAAATCTCGATCTTGGCTTTTGGACTGACCAAAGGATGACCAGTCTTCTGATTTTGTCTTATCCTTAGCTAGTGAGGTAGGATAACCTGTTCTTAGGTCAAGTTGTTCCCATTTTCTTTGTTGTCAGGATATCATATTAGAGCTGGCATTTGTTGGTGGCCCAGCGGTATTAAGGATGTCCCAGGTGAGATTTGTTTCCTGTAGCTGTTGTGAAGAACTGTGTCGATTCTATGTCTGGGATCCAGGGTTCAAGGCTGGATGGATGGTGTCTAATCACCTGAGGTCTAAGTTGGGTCCTCCTGAGTAGGAGATATCCCTATATTGTAAACAAGTATGAGTTCTTATCTCTAATAGATAAGACCTCTTTTTATATGTAAGATTTCCCCTTTTCTTAGTGTGCCTTTGCAGGGAGAAATGGTGCTACTTTATATTGTCAGTGCATTTGGGGCTGGACAGAGAAGAAAACAGAAACAGGTCACACATCCAAACAAGATAAAATTAGGAATAAAAGTATATGTGCTCACATAACTTTCAACACAATTTCTATTGAGTCACTTCAACTTCCAATTGTGATATTCTGCATATACGGGATAACTGCGTATTTTTGTGTTTTATCACGTTTTTGACTTATAAAGAATTTAACTTCTATTTATTTCCCTTCTTTTACTTGCTATATCATTAGATCATCATTATTATTATTATTATTATTATTATATAGTATTATTATTATAAAACATACCGCCACTGGTATATTTTTGGGGTTTTGTACTCTAATTCCTTCCAAGCTGCAGCTAACTATATGATTTCATTTTTCATAAATGGCCTCATAATATTCCACTATGTATAATATCAAATATGTGCATATCTTCATCATGTTGTCTCTAGATAGGTGATAGAGCAGGCTAATACTAGTAGATCTTATGTCCTATCAACGAGCTTGGTAGACCTCTTTGATGCTTATTGAATTTTACCTGCTATTCTCTAATTGTGAGTCATTGTAAAACTAGCCCCTATAGAAGCTCTCTAGGGATTTTTTCAAATGTTTCCTTTCTCCTTCCCTTTCATCCCCTTTAAGTGATTTTTTTTCTCTCTTTGCTACTGTGGTTTTTGATATCCAGTATAGGCTACAGGGCTATTTTTAATCCTTTGAGCTCTAACTCTCCTCTACTTGCAATTTGAGGCTTTATTTCCACTGCCACTACATTGTGAAGGTTTATCTGTGTGTATTGTCTGTAAGTACAGTAAGTGGATGAATCTAAGAATAATAGCATGACCCTACGGTCTCCACTGAGTCTGTAGATTCACAATAAGAGAATTTTAAATGTTTTCAGTTTGAGGTGTGATGAGCTTTGGGTATGAACAGTGGCAAGTGCAGTTATAGGTGAAAGGTACAAATATGAACCTGCAGAGATGTCAGAAAGAGGGCACCAAAGCTGCCACAACTCATACGAAGAATTGAGAATCTGCCTCCAGTTCTGAAAAGGCCTCTGTCATGTCAATCAGGTCAATCTGAATTGTTGATTTAATATAAAATATAAAGAAACAGTCAGTTCAAGTTTCATTGGAGGCAGCTTGTTTCATTCCAAGTCCCTCTCTTATACATTATTCAAAATCACGTCCCTTTTTGGTGTGGGCTGGTTTGACCATCCAGGAGGGATTAACATAGGGCACTGGGGGAAGGTATACCTTACATTTTCCACCTTCTTTGTTTTAGAAAACAGAACAACAAAAAACTGAGAAAAGTTACACAGCTTTTGTACTCCTATTCTTTGCCAGAGGCAGAAACTCCATATCAGAACCCAAAGCACCAAAGTTTAAATTGTACACAATTCCTCTCAAAACAATCAGCCTTCTCTATATCCCATACATCTCACATTTTGTTCTAGATTTTCCTGACCTTAAACATTAGAACTTTATTTGTGTGTTTGGTTTTGGGTTCACAGCTGGCCTCGCTCAGGGTTTACTCCTGGTTCTATGCTGAGAAGTTGCTTCTGGCAGGATTGGGGGACCATATGGGATGCTGGGGATCCAACCACCATCTGTTCCGGGATGGCAGCGTGCAAGGCAAATGCTCTACCACTGTGCTCTTGCTCTGGCCCATAAACATTAGGACTTTTCTGCAGATACAGTGTTTGAAAATTCTTAGCACTATTACACCAAGCACTGTTAGATTTCTCTAAACAAAATCACAAGAACATTTCTGCAGATAATCTACTTTAAAATAACCACAAATTAATGTGCCCGAGCCTGCAGTTGGTCTTATGGTAGGAGCTTCATTGGTAGGGACACCTTGCTTTTAGGCCAAAAGTTTCTTCTTCCCAATTTTCCAACTTTTGCTGTATCTATGCAAAATTATGCCAACCCCTTTATTTTTTAGAGACTTCTGCCCTTCCCTTAATAAGTTCACTTTCCCTTGGCTGTCTATTACTTTATTTACCTCTTATTTCTGCATTTTTTTCTATAAAGTCAATTAGGGGAAATGTGGGATTAATTAGATCCCATCCCACTCAGTATATGCCTCGTTACTTATTGGTTGGAAACATCTTTGAACGTAGTACCTTGGATTGATGTTTAGACCACATAATCCCACCTTCTATGTGGTCTTTCCTTTCCTAATAAATACTCAGATTTTCAGGAAAATGCTCTCTTGGGTTTCTGGGTTTGCTACTTCCTAAGGCTGAAGACTTACATGTTGGGATTCTAGAATCCATTTCTCCATGTGTGTGTGTGTGTGTGTGTGTGTGTGTGTGTGTGTGTGTGTTATTTCCTAGATCTAGACCCACTTCTCTCCAGGGTCCTGGCTTTAGAACATGAAGCCAAATTCTGGAATCAGACAATAATTTTAATGATCACACTGTGAGATTTAAATTTTTCTCAAATTTTATTTTACTTAACTATTTTTTTTAATATTTGCACTTACCATTTTGTTGTAACAAGCAATATGAAATATATTATTTTGTAACTGGCATCTGGGAAGGCATGAAAGCAGGGGGATTGAGAACATGGTGGAGGGAAGAGCACATGGTGGTGGGATTGTCTAGTATTAGAACATTGAATGCCCAAAGCAACTGTATTGTGAGCAACTTTGTACATCACTGCTTTTAAATAAAGTTTTTTAATGAAAACAAAAGGAGGTCAATCTCACATGGAGAATAAATAAGAAATAAGGAGGCCTGAGATGTGATGTGACCCACAAAGATGGCAGAAATGTCAGCAGCATTTTTTAACACAGGAGTATTGAGGGAGTATTCAACTTGATTCCATATGGGTGCAAACAACTTTTTAAATTGGTGTTTTCATGTTCTATCGGTATGTGCCAAAGAGTGACAATAATGAATCATGTAGAATGCCCAATTTTAATGTTAAGGATTCATCATGTTACTTTCTACAGAGGAGGCTACCAACATTATATTCATTTTTCTTTATATCCTCACAGCATTTTTGACATAGACCATTCTCCCTAATATAAGACAATATTATTGTCATTTTAGTTTACATTTCCCTAATAATAAGTGATGATGAGCTTTGTCTCATGTGTCTGTGAGCTATTTGCATGTCTTCTTTGGAGATGTACCAATTCACATCTTTGTTCATTTTTAAAAATTTAACTTTCTTGTTTTTAACTTATAAAGTTGTATGACTTCTTTTTATATTTTATTATCATTCACTTGTTTGACACAAAAATATCTTCCCAAAATATTAAGCCATATTTTTGTTGTATGCAGTAGCTTCTTTTACGTTAAGTATGCATTTAAATTTGGTGCAATCCCACTTGCTTATATTTCCATTGCCAGTAAAATCAGTTCTTTAAATAAACCTCAGCTATTGAAGTCCTGAAATGAGTCACCTGTTTCCTTCTAAATATTTTTGTCTTTGGGTCTAAAACCAAAATATTTATTTCAATTTGAAATTTTTGTGCACAGTGATAAATAGGTATATAGTTTTTGCATGTAGCTGTCTAATTTTCTCAATACTGAATTATTAAGTGATTTTTTTCCCTTATCCATTGGTGGAATTGACTCTTTTGTTTTAGACTTTTCATATACGTGTGAACTTATTTTTGATTAGAATATCCCTATATTACTTTTGCTAGTATCTATTTGATATTTTTCGAAGGAACATCTTGCTATTCACCTAATCACAGTTTTAATTGTTCCATGGACTGTGCATATTTTGAGTGCCTTCAAAACACAGAAAATTATAATTTAACTCCAACATTCTCTTAACATAAAGGCATATGCTTTTAGAATAAGAAATGTTTCACTTGGAAAAAGGTGATTAAAGGTTTGTTATCATCATCCGTTTAATTGGGATTTAAGAATTTCTTGAGGATTGTGCAAGAGCCCTGTCATCCTGTGCTCTGTATCCACATTGCCGACCACTTGGCTTCATAAACTGAGACATTCAATGAGAGATATTGGGTGGCATAAAGAATGGAGAGATAAGTGGAAACACTTGGGGAGAGATGTTATCAACTTCACAGTCTGTTACTCTTACAAGTGGTGGAGGTCATTGTCAAGATTCTAATAGCCTTGTTGTTATGAGAACATTGGCTGTCATACCAAGACCTGCAGGCTGCCCACTCTCTCTTACTTTTCGGCCTAGTTTGATTCAGAAATATAACAATCTTAACTATAACCACCAAACTTTAAGATGTGACTGTGAAGGTGGCAGGCTGGGTACAGGGCTTGTAGTGAACTTGGAGACACTGGTGAAGTAAAGTTGACATTAATGGAGGGATTGGTGCTAAAACATTATATGTCCAAAACTCAACTATAAATAGCTTTATAAATCATGGTTTGGTACATAAAAAATTAAAACACATAAAGAAATGTAGCAATAGTGTTTAGATTTTTTCATCAGTTAATAAGGAGTATAAGAAGGCATAATATATCTTGTATCATATGGTTTAGGTGAAGATTAAATGACTATTACTAGTATGAAGCATAAGCTATTTATATATACATATATACTCTTAGAGTAGTAGCTAGAACATGGAAATCATATAAATACTATTTATTCTTATTTAGGTTACTTTCCTCTTTGGTATTTGGACTCTGAAACCCTAGAAACAGAAAGGAGGCCAAATAGAGACATACTATACAATATTCCATTTTTCATACCTTTATTCTGAGGAAGAAGATATGAAATGGGACTATGAAAATAATTTTTGAAATTTTAAAGTAAAAAATCAGAATATATTTATTTAAAAATCTGATTGGTATGACATGGGTAACATCATAAACCAATTTGAATCAAGTAGTTGATCTAAAGTTAAATTAACAAGGACAAAAACTGGAAAGGAAGAAAAAATGTGGCAGGCTTTCAATATTAACCATGACAAGGTAATTTTTTTTTCTCCCTAATCCCTTTCCTCTGTTTTCATTTTCAAGAAGAAGGAGGGAAAGAAAATCTGTGGTTCCAGATTCCTGCCTGAGCAGCTTTGCTGTGCAAGCCTCTGCTGCTGAATTCCTGGGGGCTTACTCATTGTGCTGTGAGTATTGTCCTCACCTCACATAGGTTCCTGGAACTGCACAGGGTCACTAGTGAGGGAACAAATTATCTCCAGAAGGTGATGACAGGCTTCACAAAGTGCTCAATGCTAACTCTCACCCAGGACTCCCTTTCTCACCCACATATCCCTATCAATGCTTTCAGACAATTGTGCCCACAGGCAGCCCCAAGGGGCTGCAAGCAAGAAAGCTGTGACTTTGGCTTCCTGACAAATCTCTGATTCTTGGAACTGTTTGGCAGGTGGATTTGCCGAATAGCTAATTTCCCCTCACTTATAAATGTGAAGAGAAAAGGGAAGAGTTTAGCAATATTTCTGATGTTTGGGACTTCTGAGCTCAGAGTAGTGGCAGTGTGTACATTAGAGTAGATACTACCAAGGTGGCACTGGCTTTCCAGACTTAATAGGCCCCACTGGGTATTTGTGTGGTCCACTCTAATATCCCAATTCTTTTCTTGAGCTGGATATAAAATTCTGAAAAACTAATCTTAGTTTCAAACAGAATATGTCTTTTCTCAGTGACCAGTTGTTGAAATGAACTCATGACTCAATTTGGTCCAATAAACATTGCCTAGAGATTATGCCTTCCCCAGATACAAAAAAAAAAAAAGTCAGCATCTGCCAACTGGGAGAAGACTCAAATAACTGATTTTTTGAATAGGGAACAAGAAAAGGTGGTGTTCTCAGTGACATCCTAAAATCTATGGGCTTAACTAAGGTTAAACTACCTCAAATGCCTTCCTATAAAACTCAGTGAATGACTTATTTAAAATGGTTTGCATTTAATTTTCTTACATACTTCGGAAAATTGTAAAAGTAAATAAACTAAGCTAAGTCATTTGTCTGGTCTATGACTGCATTATTCTGTCAACAGATCAGATCATCTATCTATGCAAGACAGTTTTGTATGTGTAAGTAAATCAAAGCTGGACTCACCATAAAATTCTGTCTATTAATTCTACCAGCCATCCTAGAGAACCGGTACACTTAGGGATCTGACAGGCTAAGTGAATAGGTTCCTGCCCTTAAGAAGTTTCTTTTCTCATCTAGAAGATAAACTCTATGAAGGCATGGAGATACTTACTGTCTTATAAATTTGGTGATGGAACTAGGGAAATACTCCTTTAATCCTATTGATGTCAGAGTTATATATTAGAAGTAAATGGTTGCTAAGTCAGGTTGCTAAGTCCAAGCTCCAGAATGAGCAAGGGCAATACCTCCATCACCGAGATTATGTGAATGATAACTCTTACAATTGTCAGTATACATCATGCAGTTCTACAAGAAATCCCCTTCAATAAAGACAAAAGAAAATGGGAAAATTTACAGAGCTCTGGTGAGGAAAGTCACAAAATTATAAACTGTCATTCTGGCTGTGATTGTAAGCACATCCTTTTCAGAGAAGAGACTGAAAATGCACTCAGAAATATGAGTCACTTTTATTGAGTTTGATCCCATACGTTGGTATTCTCCCAAGTACATGTTTTAGCATCACACTACCACTTCCAATTCCCAGAGATTGACTTCATAAGTCTGAAGTGAGGTCAGGGTCTCTGCATCTTTTGCCAGATTTACAAATAGTTCTTCTGCCTCCTGAAATGGGCAAAATTCAGTCAATGAAATGAATTGGTGAATGTCATTTCCAGATTGGTTTCACAGAAACACTCTTCTGGCTGCTGTTTAAGGAAAGGATCAGTAGCAGCCAGTTACAAAATATACACAATGATTCTGAAACACTAACAGACAAGGAAGTCGATGGAGAAGAGGCAGAAAATGTATACAACTTAGCTAGACCAAAGAGCCCTAATGTCAGAAGAGCATTCTGACACTCACTTGTATTCTGGATGGAAAAGTTCACTCACTTATCTTTTCTGGGTAGACAGAAAATACCAGAGGATTAGTAACACTCTTCACCCCCTACCCCTGAAGTTGCTGTAGCAATTAGCCTCATGGTTTCTACTGAGCAGATGCAGGTGCCAGGAGCTGAGGCTAAAGACACTGTGGATCCAGATCCATAACTTTCCAAAGACAATAAACAGGCAATTCATTGCTTCCTACTCTCAAAAATCCACCACGCAGGGGCTGGAGAGATAGTAGTGTGGAAAGGACTCTAGCCTTGCACATGACCCAAGCCTGCTTTGATCCCCAGCCCAGCACATGGTCTTCCAAGTATTGCCAGAGGTGATTCCTGAGTAAAGAGCCAGGACCAAGCTCTAAGTACCACTGGGTGAGTTCAAGAACTAAAAGGAAAAAAATAATGCTTCATTTGTAGGAGAAAATGTAAGATTCTCTAATAGTCACAATTATTCCTTTGCTTGCCTTCATTTTGAATAGTTTAAACTGATTATTTTATTGATGTGAAGATTAGGTATTACTGTATAGGGAAATACAAAGGATAGAAGGTAGATGAGGAAGGAGGAAGTGGCAGGAAACTTACAGTCATCTAACCTTTTTACTTTACAGGGGTTGGCCAGCTGGCTGAGAAGAGGGCAAGTCATTCAAAATCTAAAATCGATTTAAATACCCCTCAACTATCAGCTAACTGAAGAACCTTTGGTGAGGTCTCTAATCTTTCGGTTTTTCAGCTACTGCAAAATGGGTATCATATTTGTACTAGTGTGGACAATAAATTGGCAGATGTTTGTAAAGCTCTAAAATGGATGGGATATTTAGCAAAACTTGTGTTTATTTAAAATAAAATAATAAATAATAAATAATATTGGGTAAATTTAGTTAATGTTTAGGTAACAGACATTTAACATGCAACTCAATGAAATATGAGTAAAATGTAACCACTACATCTGCAGTGCCCAACCAGGGTCTGAGTGGAGACAGAATCTCTGATTTTGAGCCTTTGTTTTTCTGCTGTGACTTACACAGTAACTCACTGGCCCTAGCACCACTTAAGAAAGCATGATTGATCACAGCTACAAGAGTAATTTCTACCCAATTTCATAGTTCCACTTTACAGTCTCTCCAAGAGGCCCCCCAGTGTCAACCTTGTTTACCAAGCATTGTTGAAAGTTCCTTACTTTTCGGTTTCCAACTTCTTATGTATGTGTAGTTTCTGTGGTTTCTCGTACTTTTCCCACTAGCTTAATTTTTTTCAATGTACAGGGAGAAAATATTGGTCAATGTGCTTATTATTGTAACCTCTGAAATGAACTTTTTAATTCTCTAGTCTACAGTGATATATTTTTAGAAAGCTATTAATACTTCTGTATATAAACTGTTCTACTTTAAAAATAAAAATTTTATTCAGGTAGGTGTAGTTGTCCAACGCTATTAGGATAAAAATCTACCTGGGAGACAAATTAAAATTATTAATTGTAAAGTTTAATTCTTAATCCATTCCTAAAAAAACCTGTAAATTGAATCATAATTAATCTCCATAACTATGAAACAGAGATAGGTGTTTAAAGCTGTTCATACCAGATACATCTAATTTTAAATGAATTTATTATAATAAAAAATCTATGAATATAACTTTTATAATTCCCTAGCAACACCCACAAAAACATTTATTAAATTGGAAGGAGTATTATACAAAACAACCAACCATTCTATAGAAAAAATTTTCAAGTGTAATATTCAGCAATGCACATCAGATAAAAATTATTTAAAACATTTCCAGGGGCTGGAATGGTATCAAACGGGAATGGTATTGCCTTACACATAGCTGACCCAGGTTCAATCCCAGGCATCCTATATGGTCCCCAAGTCTGCCAGAAGTGATTTTTTAAGTGAAGAGCTAGGAATAACCACTGAGAAACACCTGGTGTGGCCCAAAACACAACAACAAAAAATTTCAAAGCTTTAATAGTTTAATAAAGTGACTTTCTTGAGATCAAAACCCTATAATATTCAGGTGCCTCTGTGCTACAATTAGTATGTATGAACATGCTAATAATAAATTGGCAAAGGCCAATAATGATTTTTGAATGATTCTAATGCTTATTGAGAAAGAAATGTTCCAAAATTAGAAAAGTCTTGGGGCAAGAAATCCTTTATGCACCAAAATTATTGGTGCATTAATAAGTACTAAAATTATAATCCAGGAAGAGTGACAAAAAAGGAATTGATTCTTCAAATAAATCTTCCACAGTCTACTTTTCTTGCAAATTCTCCCAGTCTTTTCTCCACATATTTAGGTATCCCTTTTTGGCTTTACAAATATGATTAATTTGTTTGTTTGTTTGTTTTGGTTTGGGGGCCACACCCAGTGACCTCAGAGGTTACTCCTGGCTATGCGCTCAGAAATAGCTCCTAGCTTGGGAGACCATATGGGACACTGGGGGATCAAACCAGTCTATAATAGGTTAGCAAGCCCAAGGCAAATGCCCTGTTGCTTGCACCGCTGCTCTGGCCTCAAGATTATTAATTTTATGGAGCTTTTAATTTATGGAAAAACACTGCCTTAAAATCTCATAGAATGTCCAACATTATGTGGTAATATATCTATATATTAGTTTCTTATAAGCACTGCCACTTCTATATAGTTCATCCTTTTACCCAGTTTCCCACCAACTTCTTTCTTTCCTCTCTGATAAGCACCATTATATCTTTTATTTAATTATTAAATTATATCTTTATTTAAGTGCCTTGATTACAAACATGATTGTCATTGGGTTCAGTCATAAAAAATAAAACACCACCCTTCACCAGTGCCACTTTGCCATCACCAATGTCCCCAATATCCCTCCTCCCCCACAACTGTATTTAAGATAAGCATTCTACTTCTCCCACTAACATGGTCACCATAGTTGTTAGTGTAGTTATTTCTCTAAATGCACTCACCACTCTTTGTGGTGAAATTCATGTCATGAACCAGCCCTTCCAGCCCTCATCTCTAATGTCTCTGGGCATTATTACAATAATGTCTTTTATTTTTCTAAAAATCCCAGGGGCCAGAGAGATAGCATGGAGTTAGGGCATTTTCCTTGCATGCAGAAGGATAGGGGTTCAAATCCTGGCATCCATTATGGTCCCCCAAGCCTGCCAGGAGCGATTTCTGAGTGTAGAGTAACCCCTGAGCACTACCAGATGTGACCCAAAAACCAAAAAAAGAACAAACCAAAGAAAAATCCCTAGATGAGTGAATGAGTGAGACCATTCTGTGTCTATCTCTCTCTCTGACTTATTTCACCCAATATAATAGACTCCAACTACATTCATATATAGGAAACTTTAATGACTTCATCTCTCCTGATGGCTGCATAATATTTCATTGTGTGTATGTACCACAGTTTCTTTAGCCATTCATCTGTTGAAGGACATCTTGGTTGTTTTCAGAGTCTGGTTATTATAAATAGTACTGAATGAATATAGGTGAGGAAGGGACTTTTGGATTGTATTTTTGTGGTCATAGGGTATATCCCTAGGAGTGTATAGTTGGATCAAATAAAAAATTCCAGGTTTTTGAGGAACCTTCATATTGTTTTCTATAAAGGCTGGACTAGACAATATTTCCACCAGGAATGAATGAGTGCACTTATCTCCAAATCCTTGACAGCACTGATTGTTCCTGTTCTTTGTGACCTGTGCCAATCTCTGTGGCTCAGATGGTACCTCATAGTTGTTTTGATTTGTATATCTTTCATGATTAGTGATGTGGAGCATTTTTTTCATGTGCCTTTTGGCCACTTGTATTTCTTATTTGAGTTAGTGTCACACAAACTCAAATATCTTGGAGTCAACTTAACTAAAGATGTGAAGGACCTATACAAAGAAAACTACAAAACACTGCTTCAAGAAACATAAGAGGACATAAAAAAGGAAGGCATAACCTGCTCATGAATTAGGAGGATTAACATAATTAAAATTCCAATACTCCACAAAGCATTGTATAGATTTAATGCAATCCCTCTAAAGATACCATGACATTCTTCAAAGAAGTGAATCAAACACTCCTGAAATTCATTTAGAACAATAAACACCCACGGATATCTAGAGGAACCCTTTAGAAAAGGGATATGGGAGGCATCACTTTCCCCAACTTTAAATTGTATTACAAAGCTATAGTCACTAAAACACCAAGGTATGGGAATAAAGACAGACCTTCAGATCATTGGAATAAACTTGAGTATTCAGAGAATGTTTTCCAGACATATAACCAATTAATTTTTGATAAAGGGGCAAGAAATGCAAAATGGAGCAAGGAAAGCCTCTTCAAAAAATGGTGTTGGCACAACTGGTCAGCCACTTGAAAAAAAGTGAACTCAGAAATCCATCTAAAACCATACACAAAGGTGAAATCCAAATGGATTAAATACCTCGATATCAGACCAGAAACCATAAGGTATATAGAACAATACATAGCTAAAACACTCCATAACATTGAGACTAAAGTCATCTTAAAGGACGAAACACTACTCTCCAAACAAGTTGAGCAGTGATAAACATATGGGACTATATTAAGCTGTGAAGCTTCTGCACTTCGAAGGAAATAGTGTCTAGGATACAAAAGCCACCCACTATATGGGAGAAACTATTCACCCAATACCCATTAGTTAAGGGACTAATTAGAAAATATACAAGGTACTGATAGAACTAGAAAAAAACTAACCTTATCAAAAAATGGGGAGAAGTAATGAACAGACACCATTATATTTTTATAGCTGTTTATTTAATTATTTTGATCTTGGGTCCACACCAGACAATGCTCAAGTTTACTCCTAGCTCTGCACCCAGAAATCACTCCTGGAGTCTTTGAAGGATCAGATTTCAGGTATTGAACCTGGGTTGGCTGTGGGCTAAAATAATTGCCTTACCTGCTGTACTACCTACCTCTCTACCTCTATCTAATTTTATTTAATTATAATTATTATCATAAAAATTTGTTTTATATTGGTTGTGTATATCCATTTGCTTTGCAACTATATCTATTATAAAGATTTTTCCCATATAGTGCTGGTTTTAGAAGCCAGGGTTTCACACATGCAAGATAAGCTTTCTATCACTGTCACATCTTGTTTCTTCTTTATCTTAAATATATACCTATGAGTGGGATTTTATTATATTGTTTTAATTAGATTTATTTAACCTTGCATAATGCCCTCCAGCTCATCTGTCTTATTGCAAATATCAAGGCTTCATCACGTTTTACAGTTGAGTAGCATTCTGTTGTGTATATATGCCATTGGTTCTTTATCAATTCATCACTTAATAGATATATGCCATTCTCCCAGTTCTTGAATTAGCCTAAGATGGAAATATGTATCTCTTCTAAATGGTGTAACTATTATTAAGGGACTAGTAAACTTGGCAAAGGAAGTATCATACTTAAGACTGGCCTTATGCCATTACCCAATAAATTTCAATTTAAATCAACTTCTTGGACTTGATTTGTTTTGATCAGTAGAACTAGTGTATAACTCATTTTAAAATGTCTGACTTAAAAGTATTTTGTTACCATGGGTTTTTTTCATCAGTTCCACTGCAATAGTAAAAAGTAAGGTTGTGAACCCTCTTACCCCTCAAAACATGGCATTCTGATTTATTTTGCAGATGATGTAAAATTTATTTTACATGAAGAAGCAGTTTCTTTGACATTTGAAAATCGCATCTATAAAGAAAAAATTATTCTGTCAAAAACATTTTCTACCATAGTGCGTAATGCTTTTGTGGAGTACAGTACTTGGAAGAGGGGTTTGAGTTCATTATTCTTGCAAAATCTCTTTACTTTTTTTAAGTAAGACAATTGTAAAAAACATCTTTTTAAACATTGAGTGATTAACATTGCGGTGGATTACAAAATAATATGAACTAAGAGCAAAATAATGAAAAGTGTATGAATTAATTATTCCATGAATTATTTATGTGCTTTAAAATAAAGAAAAAATGTATATGTAGAGATTTTATTGAACAAAAACAGGTTTTTATATCTTTAATTAAACACTGTGATTACAAATATGACTATAGTTGGGTTTCAGTCACAAAAAGAACACCCCCCTTCATCAGTGCAATATTCCCACCACCAATGCACCCCATCTTCCTCCACCCACACCCCCTGCCTGTATTCAAGATAGGCATTCTACTTCTCTCACTCAGAAACGTTGTCAAGATAGTTGTTAGTGTATCATTTCTCTAATTGCACTCACCCATCCTTGAGGTGAGCTTTATATCGTGAGCCAGTCATTCCAGTCCTCATCTCGGGGCATTATTACAATAAAGTCTTTTATTTTTTCTAAAAACCCCTAGATGAGTGAGACCATTCTGTGTGTATTTCTCTCCTCTGACTAATTTCACTCAGCATAATAGACTTTAAGTACATCCATGTATAGGAAATTTCATGACTTCATCTCTACTGATGGATGCATAATATTCCATTGTGTATATGAAGCTCAGTTTCTTTAGACATTCATCTGTTGAAGGGCATCTTGCTTGTTTCCAGAGTTTGACTATTGTATGTAGTGCTTCGATGATGTGAAGAAGGGATTTTTGTATTTCATTTTTGTGTTCCTAAGATTAGAGTTAAGCTATACCACCCTAGGTGTACCTAGAATGCCTAGATGGCATTCTCACCAGCAGTGAATGAGAGTTCCTTTCTCCCTATGTCCCTGCAGGCACTGATTGTTCTAATTCTTTGTGATTTGTGC
Organism: Suncus etruscus; assembly: GCF_024139225.1. Classification (NCBI taxonomy): domain Eukaryota; kingdom Metazoa; phylum Chordata; class Mammalia; order Eulipotyphla; family Soricidae; genus Suncus; species Suncus etruscus. The sequence continues at coordinate 96,948,775 of NC_064849.1, forward strand.
CACTCTCTGTGACATGAGATGGTATCTTATTGTTATTTTGATTTGCATCTCCCTTATAATTAGTGATGTGGAAATTTTATTATGTGCCATTTGGCCATTTGGAAGTTCTTGCCATAGTGATTACACAAGAAAAAGATATCAAGGGCATCCAGATAGGAATGAAACAGGTCAAGCTCTCACTGTTTGCAGATGACATGATAATATATTTAGAAAACCCTAAAGATTATCAAAAAGCTTCTAGAAACAATAGATTCATATAGCAAAATGGCAGGCTACAAAATCAATACCCAAAACTCAATGGCCTTCTTATATACCAATAATGATAGAGAAGAAATGGACATTAAAAAAAAACTCATTCACATTAGCACATTAGTGACACACAAACTCAAATAACTTGGAGTCAACTTAACTAAAGACGTGAAAGACCTATACAAAGAAAACTACAAAACACTGCTTCAAGAAATAAAATAGGACACACAGAAAGGGAGGCATGCCCTGCTCATAGATTGGAAGGATTAACATCATTAAAATGCCAATACTCCCCAAAGCATTGTCCATATTTAATGCAATCCCTCTAAGGATAACCATGACATTCTTCAAAGAAGAGGATCAAACACTCCTGAAATCCATTTGGAACAATAGACACCACTAATAGCTACAGCAACCCTTGGGAAAAGGAGTATGGTAACCATCACTTTTCCCAACTTGATATTGTATTACACAGTTATAGTCATTGAAACAGCATGGTTCTGGAATAAAGACTGACCCTTAGATTAGTGGAATAGACTTGAGTATTCAGAGAATGTGCCCCAGATATACAATCAATTAATCTTTGATAAAGGGGCAAGAAATGCAAAGTGGAGCAAGGAAAGCCTCTTCGACAAGTAGTGATGGAGCAACTGGTCAGCTGCTTTCAAAAAAGCGAACTCAGACCTCCATCTAAGACCATGCACAAAGATCAAATCCAAATGGATTAAAGACCTTGATATCAGGCCTGAAACCACAAGGTATATCGAACACACCAAGGTAAAACACTTCATGACATTGAGAATAAAGGCAACTTCAAGGCGAAAACAGCACTCTTTATACAAATGGAAACAGAAATAAACAGTTGGGACTATATTAAGCTGAGAAGCTTCTTTCTGCACCTCAAAGGAAATAGTGCCTAGGATAAAAAGCCACCCACTAAGTGGTGGAAACTGATCACCCAATATCCATCAGACAAGAAGCTAATATCTAAGATATTTTAGCTTCTGACATAAAAGAAAAAAATATTAGGTAATGAAAATGTCAAAAATGCTTCTTATATAACAAAGTTATATCTCTGGGAACCAAAAGTTATCTGTTGTCTTTCTTCCTTAGTGCAGCAGATATTTAACTATATTAAAATCTTCCACTTCTGCAAAGTATGTAACTACTTCAAGTTAGTATGTTATGACATTCTGGGGTCTGATGAGTGTCATGGATGTGGCCAAAAAATAATAAAATAAAATGGCTCCTACTCTTTAGTATTTTAGCATCTAATACCTTTGTCAAAAGCAGAGCAAAGAAATAAAATGACAGATTTAAATGAATTCTATTCTAAAAGAGAAAGAGGAGAATGGAATTGAGATAAGATAAGGTCTATTATCAGTATTGCCCTTCTTACTTTTTCTCTTTCTTTCTTTTTTTCTTTTTTGGTTATATTTGGCCACACTTCTGGCTTTACACCAGACTTTGCTCTCAGGAATCAACCCAGGCAGGCTTGAGAGACCATGTAGAGTGCCAAGGATCCAATTAGGGTTGGCCACATGCAAGGCAAATGCCCTACCTGCTGTGCTATCCCTCCAGTTCCAAGCATTGCATTCTTCAGACATTGCTTTGAGTCTCAACTCCTTATGCCACTAATCTGGACTAAAACAATCTAAAAGAAAGTTTTAATAAAAAAACATTCCAAAAAATGTTTTTTAAATATAAGTTTATGTGCAATTATTATGACTTTGATTTATATTACCTATTAATTTATAGAATTTTTATTTAGTATAATGCTGATTACCATTTATATTCATATTACACTAATAATATTTTAGCTTCTTTATACTCTATATTTTTAATTCATTTCAACATTAACTTTAAAAACATTTATTATAGAATTGAAGGTGTTATTTTTGAAGAATCTAAATGATAAAGTTGATGGGCTGGAGAGACAGTAGAGCAGATAATAAACTTGATTGTTTGCATGGAAAGAATAATGCAAATAGAGCTTATTTAGGCTCAGTTTATTAAGCTCATGTCCATCACAGTTAGTCTGCTGTGGGGTATGTAGACAATGTAGGCAATGTAGGCAGCCTATCTAAACATCCTTGCACAACAGTTGACTCAAGTTCTATCTTTGGCACGCCATATGGTCCCACTGCTGGAAGTGATCCCTGAGTACAGAACCAGGAGTAAGCCCTGAGAACCACCAGGTGTGATCACTCCCTCCCCTGCCCCCCAAATAGAAAGGGTAGAAGATGATAAACAAAGTTTTAATTACAGGATGTTTTCCCTTCTAGTTCCAACTATCATTCTCCTATAGCCATTTCACCCACACTGTTTTGGGTTTTCCAAATACCTTCAACATCTTTAAACGTATATCATGTATTTCCCCAAGTCCAGCATGTATAAAACTACAATGTCCTTTTATTCTTTAATTTTTATGCTGCATTTTTTAAATGGGTGTATTTAAGATTAAGTAATCACAACAGTGTCAGCATTATTGGTCTTGATGTAGAGTTATTGGGTACATCACTACCAAAAGAGTCCAATACCCTCCACCAATGTCCTTTTTTATTTCTAGTCTGCTTCATCATTCCTTGAACATACCTTCTTCTTTCCTGTTTGTTCATATAAGTTTGTACTCTAGAATTTGTTGTCACTCTATACTCTCTAGTCCTTCGTTTAACAAAACTAGATGTAGTGAGATCACTGAGTTGAGTACAGAGGCTCTGCCCAACATATTTTACCTAACAATACCTTCAGGCTACATCCAAATTGTAGCTTCAGAGTATTACAGATGCAGAATATTACATTGTATATGTGATTATGGGTGCATATATGTGTGTGCAGGTGTGTGTGTATGCTACAAACTTCTTTATTGGGCATTTAGGTGCTTTTCTTATCTGAACTAGTGTAAGTAGCATTGCAGGGAACAAAGTAGCACATATATCTTTTCAGGTTAGTGATTATTTACTATAGATATTTAGGAATAAATTCCTTGGTCATGCCATGGATTTGTTTTTAATTCTTTAAGAAATTTCCATGTATTTTTCATTGAGCCCGATCAATTTACAATCCCTCCAACAGTGAAGGAGGGTTCCTTTCTCTCCCTCTTTACCAATTCTTGTTGTTCCTCTCTTTAAAAGTAACCATAGAGAATAAATGAAGAGCATTTAATATATTCAAAGTATTTTAGTCAAAAATTTTAAATTTGAAGTTTATCAAATTTCATAACACTACCATTCAAAAGAAAACACATATACCTGTTAAAAGGGCACTCTCAAATCCCTGAAAACTATCAATCAACTTTAAATCTCCATAGATTTTCTATTATTAAGATTTTATATAAATATATGTGGTCTTTGTAACTTCTTTCACATAGCAAAAACATTGTTTTATGAATTTATTCATGCTGTAACATGTATTCTTATTTTATTCATTTCTATAGATGAATAATTTAATATTATACTATAACATAATAGTATATAGACAGCACATCTTATGGACTCATTATTCTGTTGATAGAGATTAAGTTGTTGTTCTAACATTGTATACCTAAAGCCTAATCTTGAACAACTTTGTTGCTTTGTAGTTTATGGTGATTATATTTTTTAAAAATCCAAAGGTTAAAAAAATAAAACCACTCAAGCTAGATTAATTTCCATGTTGCAGTCTCAATAACCTGTTGCTTCTTTGGGAATTCACAATAATTTTTTTCATAGGATCTTTCACTGAGTTGCATAAATTCCATCTACATTATGAGAATATTTTGCTTTATTCAAAACTTAGTTATTTAAATGCTAATTAAGTATTAAAATTCCTTCCCAGCAGTCTCTAGAGTGATGTTTGGCCAAATAACTGGGCATGATAGCCTAGACAAGTTTGATACATATAATCAGACATCACATGTACCTAATTCTAGTAATCAAATAGCTAAATCATGGTAATTCTGTTTAACTTGTTAATTTGCCAAGCTACTTTCTATAGCAGTTGTGCTATTATGCATGTGTACAAGTAATGCTTCAGGTTCATTTGTTCCATCCTTTCTGACCTGTTAATTTCTGTAGGTCTTAGTAAAGCCATCCAGTCACATAGAAGATGTGAAAAGGTTTAAAGATTTTATTTTAACCTTGAAATTATTTAATATTTGTTCTTGGAGTTCCATTGGAATAAATAAGTATCTATTTGACACAGGTGGTTTGGAAATTTTCAGCTAATAATTCAAGCATCCATTGATGAAAGAACATTTCAAAAACATTCAACTGTACATCATGGTCAGTGAAACACTTCTTTCTAGAATATTTCTAGAATATCTAGAATATTCCTAAAAAGAAGCTTCACATAACTTACTACATTCTGTAGTACAATAAACCTGATAATTGAGTACATGACATAAAGTTGGGGTCACTCAGATACTGCCTTTCCTGTTTGTGAATAGTTAATAGCACATTTGCTTGTATAGGGAAAGATTGTCTCTACAGATACAAAGGATTCCCCCATTCTCTTGCTGTGTTGCAAGTCTACATAATCTTGGGGTTCATCATGAAACCCAATTTGATTGCAGATGTATATTCTTGAAGATGTATATTGTTGAATTCATTTTATGGACTTATAACATCTATAAAATAGCTGATTCCATTGGTTGAACAATCAATTCCTAGGTGCTAAAACTATTTGATTCATGATTTATGTATCCCGTTATCAGAAGTACCGAGCCTGGAGCACACCCCACTGATGTTGCCATGTCTGCTCATGGCCTAGTTTTTCATAGATTCAACTTACTATAGAAAGAGATATAAACCAAAGTGTAAAAAATGATGGTACACAGTTGAAAACTGAGGCAGTGTTGGTAGGAGGAATGAGTTAAGTTACTGCCTGCCAAAGTTCTGGCAGTTGCACCCACAGACTGTAATCACTGCTTCACCAGTGGCCAAACTTCACTGCTTTATTTATCACTAATCTGTGCAGAGAAACTTAACCAACCAAAACGCCAGGTATTTAGGTATTTGGGCTGACATCACCAGGACTTTGTTGGAATGAGTGAAGGTATCTCACCAGCTTTTTTACATTTCTGGAAGTCTGGTAGTTGTAATCACTCCCCATAGCCACCAACCATATCAACCATATAACTTGAAATTCCTTGACCAAGCAGCTGCATATATGGACATGCTACAACTCTAAATTTTTCAATACTGTTACCTACAAAAAACATACTAAATTAGTTGTCGAGGTAGCATAAAAAACATCTAAGGTTAACAAACAAAACCAATAACAGAATAATCAACTAATATCAAATAGTTTACTAAATCTTCAGATAATGACTTTATGACTCCTTGTGAGATATAATAATTTTCACAGATTTTTTTGCTGTAGTTTTTTATAATGCCATTAACACTTAGCTATGAATAAGCAATATAAAGTAAATTATTTTATGCCTACGGGGAGCAGGATTGTGTTTGGGTGAGATTCTGGGAACAATAGTAGAGGAAATTTTACACTGCTAAAATAATTTATGTCAGAATAGGTAATGGCAGAAACATACATGTTATGATCAACTATGTAAACCATGGTCTTTGGTTAAATGAAAAGGAAGTATTAGGCCCGAAATTTATGTAAGATTAATTTTATTATTGCATAGTGCTTAGGAACTATTTTCTATGGAACTAGAGAAATGTTATTTTTCTTTTTTAAAGAAAGGATTTTGATTTTCTAAAATAAAATTTAAAAGTTTGGTGACAAAATAAAAAACGGATTATGGGATATTAAAATTAAATAATTAGATATAATTTCATTTTACTCTCTCATACTCATCACTAATTATGATTTGTTTTTCCTTTATGATTCTTCTAAGTTTATGAATAACATGTAGCTATTCCTTTTGGTAAGTTTTTCATTTTGACAAAGTCTTTATTTAACTTAGACAATTTATTCTCTAGATAGATCATTAATGATATGTGTTTGTGCTTCAAAAGACTCAGAATGTCCAGGAACAGACTGTCAATTTTCTTAAAAAACTTAAAATTTGCATTTTATAGAGGTAAATAATCCCCAGAGTCACAGTATGCATACTTGTGTCCCATGTGTATATGATTGTTTCCCAGCCAGTTCTTCTCTTTCAAGACCATCATAGTAATTCACTGTGAGGAATAAAATTTAAAAAAATTTTTAAAAACAATTCCAGAAACACAATCAATTCAGGAATCAATTATAGACCAAAATAAAGAAAGAAATCACTCTTTTTATTTGGGGGGGGGGGGTTTGGGCCACACCCGGCATTGCTCAGGGGTTACTCCTGGCTGTCTGCTCAGAAATAGCTCCTGGCAGGCACGGGGGACTCTACTAGGGTTATTACTTTAGTCCATGTTCTGTATTTTGAGATTTGAATTTTGCATGATTATGTATTAAGTTTATGTAATGTGTTAAGAAATAATAACAGAACTAGCTTTCTAATTTAGTAGAAAAATATAGTAAATTTAATACACATGAAGTGCTAGAGCATTGTTTAGATGTCATTATTATTTGCTTTAGCTTTTGGGATAAAATTTATTATAATTACTTAATATAAAGGGTTGAAAATATGAACCTCAGTCTTAGATCAAACTTACTACTCACACACTCACACTAATATATTGATCAGGTCAAGCTGCAGCACTAAAGCATTAGAGATTGGGTGTGTTACACACACACACACACACACACACACACACACACACACACACACGTGGAAAAAAATTTATTTTCTAATTTCCTGGAGGTTGAAAGTTCAGATAAAGTCAGCATGACCAACCATCCTGACTGATCGGTAGAAAGTCACCTTCTCTACATGTGCTTTTCTTTTTCAGAGCTCTGGGAAAGCAGAATCTAGAACTCTTGTGTTACTTTATATAAGGACATTGATATTACCAAAACAGAATCCTACTGTCAGGCTCTCACCTCAAATAATCACATCCAAGGCCTCACTTCCAAACACCATCACGATAAGGGTTAAGGACTTTAACGTAAGCATGTTGGTTGTGGGGATGAACCTTATCTTCTGTAAGCTGAATTTCTCAGTTTTTTTTAAATGTGCCATAGCACACCATAGAGTTATTGTGAGATTTAATTGATTGTTTCCTGAGTGTTTGTTTGGGTCACTGTGATATTTTGTATACACAAAATTGATGTATTAATTCAAATCATAGTTAACTGTTCATTAAAATAAATTCTCTGAAGATCCATATCAGGCAACTCAATGAATTAGGTTACTACTGCATCTATTTGAATACAATATGAATATTTTTCCAAAAAAAATCCAGGGCCAGAGATAAATTATAAGTAGGTCTCCTGTCTTTTATGCTACAAACACAGGTTCAATCTTCCAATCTCCCAGACAGTCCCCTCAGCACCAACAGGAGTAATACCTGAACACAGAACCAGGAGTAAGCTCTGAGCATTGCTAGGTATGGCCCCCAAATTTTGGGGGGAAGGCACATACAGTGACACTCAGGGGTTACTCCTAGCTAAGCATTCAAAAATCGCTACTGGCTTGGGGGACCATATGGGATGCAGGGGCATCGAACCACGGTTTATCCTGGGTCATTTTGCAAGGCAAATGCCCTACTGATGCACCATCATTCTGGCCCCCAAACATATATTTTTATATATGCATATATATCATATTTATAAAGTACCTAAGAAATTACAAGCACCTCAGTTTATATGATCTCATTTGATAATCACACCAGCCCTTGAGATTGACAAAAATAAGTGTTTTATATAAGCTTTAATGGAACAAAATGTCTACAGGCATATGATTTATCTGAATACAAAAATTAACACATGCTGAACTCGTATCTAAAGCACAAATATTGATACTGGTTTTCTTTATACATATTAACTTCTACTATATTCTCTACATGTTTAACTTCTACCATGGAATTTGTCTAAAAAACTCTTAGATAATGTTTATATATATATATATATATATAGTTTTGTTTTGTCTTTATTTTGGGCCACACTCCTGGTTTTGTGCTTAGAAATTACTCCTGGTGGCTCAGGGACCACATGGAATGCTAGGGATAGAACCCGGTTTGGCTGCATGCAAAGAAAACATCATAATCACTGTGATAGGAAAACATCTTATCACTTCAGACCCATAATATATATTTTTAATGTCAGCATGGCATTTTTCACTCTATTCCCCTTAATAAATGTGAATTTTTACTATGCTGCAAGTGTTCATTTGATGAAACCTTCATCAAATGGCATATAATATATTTGATCATAAAATGCTCAGGAGAATAAAACTAACATTATTAGAATAATTCTCTTTCCCTAAGTGTTTTTTCTATTACTTAAGCGAACCTCCCTACTGCATATACCCAGTATATTAAATTTATAAAAATGGATAATCTTCTATTATTCCTCTATTTAAAAAAACCAAATAGCTTGAATTTTACAAAAATTTTCACATTGCTTTCCTGCAGAACATAACAGTTAAAATGAACTTTAAATAGGATGTACCACACACTAGTTAGTTTCTTATTAAAATTTAACAATAATTAATCAAAACTGCTAGTATTTTTTAGAGTTAAGCATTTCTCAGTTGCTAATAATTGGTTTGTATGGACCTGGGTTATTGTTTCTTTATATGTTTTCTGGTGGCCAAAATTGCTATTTAGTAATACGAATTACAAAACCCTACAGAGTTACAACTTTATGTTCCTCCAAGGAAAACTCAGTAGCATTTAGGACTTATTTTTAAAGAATCCTTAAACTACCCCAATTAAATGTATACAGATGGAATTCATTAGGTGATCTTTAGAAAACAATATTTGGTTCATTAATATTGTGTGGTGGTGAATGCTATATTAAATGAATCCATTTAATGTGATTCTCAATTTTCATAAGAAGACCCTTTTTGCTTGGAAAGGCAATGCTAGACTTTAACACTTGCACCCGTACCAATAGTGTCATCGATTTGTTCTCTGTATAAGAGCCTTAACTTGGTTCTTCCCAACATCTGAATCAGAGCTTGTTTCTTTCATGTTAGTGTTATCTCTGAATGTTAGTTTTCCATAGAAAGAATAACTTTTCAAAAATGTGCTACTTCATTTAGATTCTAGGACCATTAATTCTCTAAGATGTTGAGGGTATGAATTTAAGTTCAATCCATAAGGAAATATAAAAATCTCAAACTTGGCACCGGAGTGGTGGAGCAAGATGTAGGGCAATTGTCTTGCACGCGCTAACTTAGGATGGACAGTGGTTTGATCCCCCCAGTGTCTCATATGGCCCCCCAAGCCAGAAGTGATTTCTGAGAGCATAGCCAGGATTAACCCCTGAGCGTCACCGGGTGTGGCCCAAAAAGAAAAAAAAACTCAATCTTTAAAACACAAACAGAAGTCTACTAGAAGCTACATTATCTACTAAAGAAAAGGAAGAAAAGGGAAACTGCCATGCTATATGAAATTTGATTAGATTTTTAGTGTGACTTTACACTATTTACAATTTTCTTTTTCACAAACCTTCAATTTTCTAATTTATGGACTCTAGAAATTCTATTATTAACATCATTCAAATAGGCATCTAAATAAAAATATTTCAAAAGTCATGTTTTAGTGTTTCAGCATGTTTTTAAGGACTGAGATTTTTATCTGCTTATCTCTTTTTACTTGGGATAGGGATTGAATTCAAGAGTTTATATATAAAAGAGAAAATATCTACCAAGATACTTATTGATTATTAATTTATCTATGTAATTTTGTTGAGTGCCTTCAATTTTATTAGCCATGCATAGTGTCTAAAATGATACCATATGTCCTCCAAGACGGCCCCAATATGGCTTCCAACAAATTTTTCTCCTGATATGTGTAGATGCTAATAATTGGCAATGTATGGTTTCCAAGATCATTAAAAACATTACAGTATTTCCCTTATTCTCCTGATCATGCAGTTTAAAGCAAGTGCCATGTTATGAAGATAAGCTGTCATTTAGAGAGGTGAACATGAACAAGAACTGAGGGCTCTTATAAACAATAGATATGAACTTGCCAGCTAGGGTGGAGCACTGTCTTTTAAGTGGGTTCTCCAGTCTCCTTGATCCTTAGAAGACTTAGGCTTGACTGACATCTTGACAAAAATCTCAGAAAATACTCCATATCAGATAAGCATAAATAAGCTCTCATTTTCTGACTCAGGAAATATATGATGGGAAATTTATTGTTTTAAGACATCAAGTTATCTGGTGATTGTCTGGGGAGCAATAGATAATTAATGTAGATGCACAAATCAACCCAGCCTGTCACAGATGGGCTTAATACAAAGATGAATCAGAAATATCCTGCTGGTTACTCCTCTATCCTCATTCTCTGTGCTTATTAGCATCACTGAAAGTTCTCCTGATTTGCAAGGAAACTATAAGTTTTTGTTTTTTAATTTAATAATTTTGATCTTCAATTAATTAAATGCAATTAAATGAATGTTTTATGAAATGTTTTTTTAAACATATTAGACTGATTGTCCAAAATTTCTAGCTACAACTTTTTCATTCTAAGGCCAAAAGAGTTAGTGAAGCAGTCAATACTTAACAACATGCCTCTGAAAATGGATGAGAAGAATGGTACAAAAGTGTCACAGAAAGCCCAAGTTTCAGGAAGGTTGACTCATTTTAAGCTTCCTCAGTATCCTTGACCCTCACTGCTTGTGTTAGGCAACACATAGACAAGTGGCTATGCATAGTTCAAAAGATGAACCCAGTCAGAACTGTAGGCACAATGAAATATATGAAAGGAAATAGTGACAAAAAGAGAGCACAACACAAAAATAAAAATGAAATCCAAGAAACATAATTCTTTGGCTTTGAATGGCTTATCACTAAAAGGTAAAAAAGGAAAAAAGAAACCTTTCAAGATGTTGCATCAGAATATATCCCAGAAAACAAAAATTGATATCACTTGTAATTATGAAAAAATGTTCTATGTACATGCAAAAAGGAGAGAATTTTGTGAAGGGCCTCTCTATCATTATTTAAAGATATTTTGAATTTTTCTATATATCTAGTGCTTTTAAAATATCATCATAGAGGGACTGAAGAGATAGTATAGCAGGTAGGGCATTTGACTTACTCATGGCCAACCCAGATTCAATGTCCAGCATCCCATATGTTTCCCTTAGCACTTCCAGGAGTGGTTCCTAAGTTCAGAAGTATTCCCTTGTCATTGCAGGGTGTAGCCCCCTCAAAAATATTGTCAAAGAGAATAAAAGATGCTCCCCAAAAATGGCAGGTGTAGACCTTCTGAGCATCATGCTCATCCTTCTAAATAATGACATTTAGGGGAGATTATTACTGGTGGCAGCATTGATGAAACATACAAATAAAATAAAAGCACTTCTGATAGAATGTATGATAGCAGCAATAATTGTTTGACATAACTGACAACTGAAAAAGAGATTGTGATATCTTGGGTGTCATCAATTGCTAGCATAACCTTGGGCAAACAGTTGGCAGTCAATAATATTCATTCAAACTAAAAATTAAATTTAAAGTAATGTGGTTGGTGACATTATGCAATTTTCATCCTCTGATCCCTTGAGATCTCAACACTAACAAGTTTGTGCTTTAGGGTTTAGGTTGGTTTGATCTGCTCTTGCCACAGTTTCTGGAAATGGTCCACCTGGAAAAACAATAGTTTCTCTTCACTCCTCAGGGTCTTGGATTGTTCACATGAGACTGGAAAGTCTCTCTAGTTTCATTTAGCTCTTTTACTGGTTCTATGTAGTTAATCCATTTCACAAATGGAAAATCTGAGTATTTCCTTGGGGGCACAAAACTAGAGCAGACGTGGTTTTAAACATGGTTTTCTTCAACTGAGTGATACAATTATTTCAACCATAATCCTTATTTTTGCTGATTTTGAAACAGTGGCTGATTATAATGTATGGAATTCTTTGCTTATTATATGACATAAAACAGTTAGGGTTCTGATAAACTTCAGAAATTAGTTTGAATTCTGAATAGACCTTTTAAGTGTGTAAATGGTCTGAATAATACATTGTTAAGCAAGGATATTTTTATTTATCCTAGAATTTTGACACTGAAAATTCTAGCTTTCCTTGATATGCTTATCATTGACTATAGTTATGATCGATGTATATTAAGGAAAAGGAAAGTCCACTCCATAGGCTATTCTCTGTCATTTCTCCACTCCTTTCCCATGCATAACCATCATGGCTGATGTAATCTTAGTACTACCATGTTTTTTGAGGAAAGATAATTGAAGCCTGAATTTTCTGGATGTTTTTATCAACTGGTTTATCAAAATATTTGGTGGAACAATTTAGGTAGACAAAGAAAGATAGGCATAGTTCTTCCCTTACTCCCTCTATGGTTAAGCACCATTTTGGTAATTTCTCTGACTATATTTTCTGTCAAATGTCTTGCTCTTCCATGGAAACAGGGAGCAAGTTTCACAGACCTCTGGCAACACTACTTCATGCCTCTGAAATGGGAAAGTGGGAATAACAGTTTTCTGCTATAAGTTAGTATGGGAAGATACCATATACAACTAACTGGTCTCCTTAAGCAGCCCATAGTCTATAAATTGTCTGTTGAATTATTCATTTCTAAGATTCCAGTTGAATGAGCTATTTTTGTTTTCCTGCCAGGATACTCCTAGGAGAGTGATTCCTAGGTAAAGTTCCCTTAGAATGTTTTATTCTTTAAGACATAAATTTATAATCAGGATTAGTCCATTGAGCACTATTCATATTTTGGATTGAGTAAGTTTTTATTTGGGGGGACATTCCTGTGCAGTGAGAGATATTAAGCATCATCATCCCTAATTCCTATCAACTAGATAATGTCAGTAGTTCCCTTTCCAAGTTGTAGCAACTAAAGTCTTCTTAGGTTACAGTGAAGAGGAAACATCATCTCCAGTTAAGAATTGATATTTAATATTATACTGGTCCTTTTATGAGGTTTCATCTCTTTCTGTCTCAAGTTTTGATACAAGTTTAGTTTTCATAGCTTATTTGATTATATTATTGCATATTACTTATATTTGTTTTTAAATATTTAGCCTTGCATAAATGCTATAAAATAGGCTCCACCTACTAATGTGCTATATAAGACCAATAATCAAAAAAGTGTGATTTCTTAAAAAAATTTAGTGAATATCTAGGGAAGTTTATCGAAATCCTAACTTTGGCCAATATATGTTTCTTACTACATATCACAGCACTCAATGTAGACTGACTTTATCCCAGGGCACTGGACTAGAGATGCTTAACTTGTCAAATGTGTTATGAAGTGTGGGGCCGGAGAGATAGCATGGAGGTAAGGCGTTTGCCTCTCATGCAGAAGGTCATCGGTTCGAATCCCGGCGTCCCATATGGTCCCCCGTGCTTGCTAGGAGCAACTTCTGAGCATGGAGCCAGGAGTAACCCCTGAGCAACTGCCAGGTGAGACCCAAAAAAAAAATGTGTTATGAAGTGTCACTGATACTTATTGGATAGATGCCAGAAATAATTCTTGATACACAAAAATCCATCAGGCTGCCCACACTCCCAACAAAGTCTTCTTTAAAAATGGTTAGTAGTATAATGGCTGAGAAACTGTATCTTTCTACTATGTCACCATATCTCTGTAAGCAGTTACTATTTTTATTTTCTCTACTCCTGCCATGCATATTCTTTTGCATGTAGAAAGTTATATTTGAATCAGATAACAACTCACATTTTAAGAAACATAAACATATGTTAATTAAAACAAAACTCGTAGGGCCAGAGAGATAGTGCAGAGATGGGGAGTCTGCCTTGCACACAGCTGACCCAGGACGGACCTGGGTTCAATTCCTGGCATCCATGTGGTTCCCCAAAGCCAGGAGTGATTTCTGAGTGCATAGCCAGGAGTAACACCTGAGCATCACCGGGTGTGGCCCACCCCCCAAATAAAAACACAACATGCAAATCTATATTTTCTATTAATATGTTAACATTAATAGTTTCTTAACAATAGTCTGTATTGATCTAAAAAAAGTAAAAAAAAAGGTTTAGAAAAAATTTCCCATAAATTTTGGAAAGCAATTTTCAGAAAATGAAAAATGGGTAAGAAAATTGTTAAGTGCTTTGGAATCTAAAGAGAACTCTTTTACCTTGAATATTATATACACATTTAATAGTCAGGGTAAGAGGATGGGGGTAATATAACAGAATAATAGACTTCTTCATCCCTTTGTTAAAGCAAGCCTGCTCCAAAATTTAAGCTACTACAATGTTGGCCTAAAATTCAAACATAGAGAGCTTCTATTGCAAGAAATACAAAGAGGACAAGAGAGATAGTATAGTGGATAAAGTGCTTGCTTTTCATGCCTGTAACCCCAGTTCAATCCCTGACACATAACATGGTTCCCCCAAGATCCATCAAGAGTGAACCCAGCATATATCAAGGAGTAAGACTTGACTCATAGGTTTCTTTCTTTCTAAGAAAGAACCAATCACAGGTCAGGAAACTGCAATGTGGAAGAGACTTATAAGGTTTGAACTTTACCCAGAGTAGTGGACAGGAGTGCTAATTATCTAGAATCTAATCCTATGCTCTAATAAAGCAGAGAAAAATCCCTGGAATACCTATTTGGAAGGTCAGAAAGAAGAAAGCTCACTAACATATAGGGAAAAGTATAAATCAAGATCCAGCCCTCAACAACATTCTGAGAAGTTTAACTTGTTCTGAAACCCAAAACAAAGCTAATAATACAAATAGCACTCATTACATAGAAGGAAGCTCAGTACCCAGCTTATAACGTTGCAAGGGACTGTGGTTGGGGTGACCAACATGCTCCATCTTGCTGAGCTATCACACGATTGCTGATAGTGTTGCTAGTAGACAACTATTCAATCCACCTTTCATGCTATCAGACTGGGAGAGCATATACATGACTCCATTCACTTCCAGAAAAATTTTTAGCTACCTGAGACTACGATTTAAAAAATAGTTACCTTATTAGAAACAGACACAGAACCTCCTGGTCATCACCTGTCTACTGAGAGGTCACATCTCTATAGCCATTAAGCACCTCATAGACTAACCAAAGCTACATAGACAGCTACAATGATGCCCACTTATCAGCAGCATCACTTGCTGTAGGCCCTTAGAGAGCATTCTATTATCAGTAAAGCTAGTGAGTCCAATTTTTCCCAGGTCTACTCTGTCTCTAGTTTCCTAGGCACTAACTAGTTTTGTGAGATTGTAATATCTCAACTATTGCCAAATAACATGACCAAAATTCACTGAGATGCCCAAGGCTACTAAACCTTTATACAGTAGACAATTCAAAGCATTTATATTCATAATCCCATAGACATCATCTGACAATCAAACATAATCCTCAGCTACTGGCCTGGTTTATGCAAGTAGTATACCAGAAGTGAGATACACATAACTGTGAATACCTGGCTGTTATGTGTCTGATTGTGAACCCTCAGACCTTATTTTGGCCCTTGTAAAGCATCAGGCATAATGAGGGGATAAGACAATTATACCCATTAATGGATCAACATGAAAAAAGCAATCTAAAATGAGAAAGAAATCTTAAATATAAAACCTCTGTGTACATTAAGCAAATGTTCCTAATTAAGTATAGGTTCAATGAGAAAATTAAAGGATTAAATAGTTCATGGAAACAAATGACAAAGAAGGCCAAGTTACTAAAATATATGGAACACAGAAAAGGCAGCAGTAAGAGGGAAGTTCATAGCAATATATGCTTATCAGGAATAAAGAAAATTTCAGATAACAATTTAAATGTACACCAAGAGGTACTGGGGGCTAATGCAAAGAGAGTTAATGGTCTACAAGGCTCTGAAATTAGGTGTGAACTACAAAGGCACACAGAAGAAATACTTTAACAACTGGAAATTAAACAGCCTGCTACAGAACAATCAGTGGGTCCGAGATGAGATTAAAGAGGAAATCAAAACTTTTCTGGAAAACAATGACAATGAAGACACAAACTATCAGAATCTATGGGACATAGAAAAAGCAGTACTGAGAGAAATTTTTATAGCTTTGCAAGCACACATCAGGAAGAAAGAAGGGCATACCTCAATAGCCCAATGATGCAGCTCATAAAACTAGAAAATGATCAACAAAAGGAACCAAAAATAGGGAGACAGAGAAAATAACAAAACTTAGAGAAGAAATAAATGAAGTGGAAACCTAAAAAGAAATCTGAAAGATCAATAGAAGCAGAAGTTGGTTCTTTGAAAAAATAAGATTGATAGACCATTGGCAAAACTCACAAAGAGAGAGAGAAAAACTTGATAACCCGTATTAGAAATGAAAAGGGAGCTATCTAATCCCATCAAAAAATGGGGAGAAGAAATGAACAGACACTTTGTAAAAGAAGAAATACAAATGGTCAAAGGCACATGAAAAGATGCTCCATATTACTAATCATCAGGGAGATGCAAATCAAAACAACTATGAGGTACCATCTCATGTCACAGAGATTGGCGCACATCACAAAAAAGGAAAACAAGCAGTGCTGGTGGGGATGTGGAGAGAAAGGAACTTTTTTTCACTGCTGGTGGGAATGCCATCTAGTCAACTTTTATGGAAAGTGATAAGGAAATTCCTCCAAAAACTGGAAATTGAGCTCCCATATGATCTAGCAATACCACTCTGGGGATATACCCTACGAACACAAAAATACAATACAATTATTGTATTTTTAGATTATTTCTAATCTAATTGTATTTCTAGATTAATTGCCAAGCTATTTACAATAGCCAGACTCTGGAAACAACCAAGACGCCCTTCAACAGACAAATGGCTAAAGAAACTGTGGTACATATACACAATGGAATATTATGGAGCCGTCAGGAGAGATGAAGTCATAAAATTTTCCTATACATGGATGTACATGGAATCTATTATGCTGAGTGAAATAAGTCAGAGGGAGAGAGATAGACACAGAAGAGTCTCACTCATCTATGGGTTTTAAGAAAAATGAAAGACATTTTTGCAATAATCCTCAGAGACAAAAGAGAGGACTGGAAGGTCCAGCTCACGACATTAAACTCACAACAAAGAGTTATGTTCTGTTAAAGAAATAACTACATTGAGAACTATCCTAACAATGTTAATGAGTGAGGAAAGTAGAAAGCCTGTCTTGAGTACAGTCTAGGGTAGGGTCGGGAGGAGGGAGATTTGGGACATTTGTGGTGGGAATGTTGCACTGCTGAAGGGAAGTATTCTTTATATGACTGAAATCATACAACTACAATCATATTTGTCATCATGCTGTTTAAATAAAGATATAAAAAAAGAAAAGGGAAATCACTACAAATATTGTAGAGATTCAAAGGGTAATAGAGACTACTTTGAGAAACTCTATGCCACCAAATATGAAAATCTGGAAGAAATGGATAAATTCTTGGACTCTTATAATCTTCCACGGTTGAAAGAAGAGGATGTAGTATATCTAAACACCTCCATTACTATTGAGAAAATTAAAACGATAATCAAATATCTGCCCAAAAACAAAAGCCCAGGCCCAGATGGATTCATTAATAAATTCTTTCAAACCTTTCAAGAGGAACTACTACCAATCCTGGCCAGGCTCTTTCATGAAATTGAAAAAAACAGGTACACTTCCAAATAGCCTCTATAAAGCCAACATCACCTTGATACCAAAACCAGAGAGAGATGCTGCCAAAAAAGAAAATTACAGACCAATATCCCTAATGAACACATATGCAAAGATCCTCAACAAAATCCTGGCAAATAGGATCCAATGCCTCATCAAGAAGATCATCCCCTACGATCAAGTAGGTTTCATCCCAGGAATGCAAGGGTGAGGGTGGTTTAACATCTGTAAATCTATCAGCATAATACACAACATCAACAACAAGAAAATAAAAATCACATGATCATATTCATAGAGGCAGAGAAAGCATTTGATAAGGTCCACCACCCATTCTTGATAATAAAAAAAACTCTCAGCAAGATGGGAATGAAAGGAACCTTTCTCAATATAGTTAAGGCCATTTACCATAAGCCAATGGCAAATAGATCATGCTCAATGGAGAAAACTAAAAGCTTTTCCTCTAAATTCTGGTACAAGACAGGGCTATATCAAGAAGTACAAGAAGTCAAACTCACGCTGTTTGCAGATGACATGATACTCTATTTAGAAACCCTAACGAGTATCAAAAAGCTTCTAGAAACAAGGGAGGGGGTGTTCTTCACATGACTGAAATCTAACTACAATCATATTTATTTTTTGTTTGTTTGTTTGTTTGTGGGTCACACTCGGCAGGGCTCAAGGGTTACTCCTGGCTCTACACTCAGAAATCGCTCCTGCAGGCTCAGGGGACCATATGGGATGCCAGGATTCTAACCACCATCCTTCTGAAAACAAGGCAAATGCCCTACCTCCATGCTATCTCTTCGACCCCTACAATCATATTTGTAATCAAGGTGTTTAAATAAAGTTATTAGTAAAAAATTAATTATCTATTGTATAGGAATTTTGTTATTTTGGTGGATGGTGTAACATGGAAACATTTTTTGAAGAGGTGTAAAATTATACTCTTAAAACATGTGGTGTCCTAAATCCTTAAATATATGTTTTATTAAATTTTGACAAAGGTGATGGCTTCATAAAGTGGAGAAAACATAGCATCTTTAAACAATTGTTTTGGGTAAAATGAATAATAACCATATGTAGAGCTTGTAAGGTAACTCTACTCATACTAATAAATAAACTATACTTTTCCTGATCATCTCTGTACTGTTTTCCACAGCAGTTGAACCATCCCACCAGATGAATGTGAGTTCCATTTTTATCGCATTCTCTCCAACACTTATTGTTCCTCATTTGTGTGATATGTACCATTCTCACCAGGAAAGATAAATAAATAAATAAAGTTGCATCCCTATCTTAAATAAAGTACAAAAGTCAATTCAAAATGGATCAAAGACCTTGAGCTCAGACCAGAACTCATAATTATTTTGAGGATGGCAGGATGATCTGAGATTTGAATCTCAAACGGTGTATTCAGTGACACAATTCCATTGGCAAAGGAAACAAAACAAAATTAAGCAAATGGGACTAAATCAACTTAGTTTCTGTATAGCAAAAGAATCAAAGGCTAAAACATAAAGATACTGAAATAAATGAGAGAACATACTTGCATAGTATTAGATAAATATTTAATATTCAAGATACATATAGATATAACACAGATGAAATATAAGCCTGATCCAAAAATGGAGAGATAATGAACAAACATTTCTCTGAAGAAGACAGATGGATGTTCATTATACATATGAAAAAGTGCCCATCATCACTTACTGTTAGGAAAATCAAAGCAAGATGACTATGAAATACCAACTTACATTGGTTAAAATGGTACAAACTATACTTACCTAGCAGGGGAGATACCATGATCACAAAGGTGGTTTTCCCAGGGTGAAGCTTATCCATTGCACTCTGGATGTGCTGACCCCTGTGATTTCCCCAAATGTGAGAAACTTGGCTGCATAATTTGTGGTAGTGGGGGACTGCGTTCGTACTCTCCCCTGAAAAGGAAGAAAAAGAAAAAAGAAAAAAATGGTACAAACTAGGAACAATCTGTGTTGGAGGGGATGTGGTGAAAATGGAACTCTCATCTAGCTGGTGGGAATGTTGTTCTGTTCAATAGCTGTGAAAAAAAGAACAGTGATTTATTTGGAATAGTAGTTTGTTCATTTTTTTACTTATTTATTTATTATGGAATCAACCTAGCTGTCCAGCAACAGATAAGTGAACAATGAAGGTACACATAGCACAGTGGGACATTAAGGATGAAATCAAGTGATTTGACACAGCATGGACAGAATTGGAGGATATGTGTAAGTAAGTCAGAAGAAAAAAGTAAAAAACAGTTTAACTCACTTATCTGTAGTATATAGAATATTACCTCTATGTGTATTAAACAACTTGTTCCTAATTAATTTCCCAAGGGAAAGCAGGGCATCATAGGGTGACACCTATTTACCCCAGAAACTGAACTATAGAACTGAGAATAGGGAAGGAAAGAAACTACCTCATTATTGTCATATCTTTAACTTTAATTTTGTCTTTTCAAAATGTGCTTATAAATAAATTATAAAGTATACAGTTACTTTCAGCAACATACCTTTGATGTTTACTTTATCTATTGCTTAAATCAATAGATTACAAGTTGGAAGGGAATTTGGAGAAATCGTCCTCAAAAATGTTTATGGGTTGCTCCTGGCTGGGAATCAAATAGATATGTTGCATGCTTTATTTTTATAATTACTTTAGATTCACAAAAATATTATCTAGACAGGAGAATATCCACATAACCCAGACCCAATTTCCCTAATTAGTAATATCTTACATAATTATGGTAAAAATGTCACTCATATTATTATGGTAAAATTTTCAAATATCTTACATTATTATGACAAATTAATTGTTTCCTTAAATTTGGCTTAATGTCTTGTTTCAGGAGTCTACTCGATCAATACTACATGACCATTAGACACCATGCCTATTCATACCCTTGTTAACTGCCATATTTGTCCAAGCTTTATTTTTTTTATGGTTTTGAAATTTTCTAAGTCAGGAATTTTAGAAAATTTATCTTTAGTGGAATTTATGCTCTCTCCTGATTAAAATAGGTTGTAGAGTTTGGAGAGGAAAAACCACATTGTTTAACCACCATCTTGAAATGGTAGCTCTGAGGGAGAGCATTTGACTTCATATTTGTGAGACTCTTGTCTTGATGCTTTGCACTGCAAAAAATACATAAATAAATAACTAGATGTTTGCATCTTATAACATCATATCAAAAGTATTCACTATCAATAAACCTATTGTTGATGCTTCACTTGACCACCTATCCATGTTAAGTTTGTTCAAATTTTCTATCATAGAATTACTCTTCTTCCCACTCCTCCCTTTCCCTACTACTCCCTTTCTTTTTTGTTACCTGTACTTTAAGCAAAAGGAGTTCTATTCATGTTTCACTTTTTTTTATTTTTTAATTTTTGGGCCACATCCCCGGTTATGCTCAGGGGTTACTCCTGGCTATGCACTCAGAAATCTCTTCTGACTTGGGTGACCATATGGGATGCCAGGGAATTGAACCATGGTCCATCCTGGGTCAGCTGTGTGCAAAACAAACACCCTACCGCTGTGCAATCACTCCAGTCCAACCTTTTTGACAAATGAATAAGTTTTAATTCTTCTCTATGGGGACTTCTCTTGTTATTTATAGTCAGTTTTATTTAAATATTATCTAATGCTTACTTTTCTGTTTTGTGTGCAATGAAATAAAAATAAAAAATTAAAAAATTAGAAAAAAAAATAAAAAATATTTATTCATTAATTTGTCTATTGTTTTTGCTCATAGTCTAATTTTGGTCATTGGAAGCTCTCTCAGTAGACTCTGTGTCATTCAATTTTGCTTTGTTTTGCACTTTCTTATTTTCTGGCATCACAGGATATTTAATAATCATCTTGTAAAGTTATTATCCCAGTTCAAAAATCAGTAATTTCTGAAGGGGAACTGCTCCTTTTAATTGGTGATGATACTAATCACATGTAGATGATAATGTGCTCAAATATACTAGAATATTATTTGGTCTCTCTCAAATATGAAAGAAATAAAATATACACACATATCAAATGAAGTAAATAATTCTATATGAATGTATCAGTGCCTAATAAATTGTATGAAATCATTCATACTATAGTTTCCAACTCTAATGCATTGCCATATGAATTGTAGTTACTGCCTGCAACCTCCCACCAGTAACGAATCGACAGTAAGGTTGCAGGCCTCCCATTTGCTGTCATCCTTTGTTTTCTTGTTTTTTTTTTTTTTTCTGGAATATATGGATGACAGTTACAGAATTGTTGACCCAAATCCCCATGCAAAACACTGTCCTTTATTAAATGGAGGACAATATTCTGTATAGTTTCTTTTGCTGTTTGTCTTTCATAGTCATTTCAATAATGATAGTTTCAGGGGCCAGGGCGGTGGCTTAAGCAGTAGTGTGTCTGCCATGCACACGCTAACCTAGGATGGAACGCAGTTCCATCCTCCTGTGTTACGTATGGTCCCCCCAAGCCAGGAGCGATTTCTGAGCGATTAGCCAAGAGTAATCTCTGAGCGTCACCGAGTGTGTCCCAAAAACAAACAAACAAAAGATAAATCCCCACAATCTACAACACTTTCTTCAGTGAGGTTGTTTCATACATTTGTAACACAGTTTGATTGTTATAGTCACATTTTGTATTCCATCCTTCAAATCCTAGAGTCCTCCAACCTATACATCTTAACATTTTCATCATTTCATGTTGATTCCACATGGCGAGTGCATACTTATTTATTCATCATCTCAGAATCAGAAAGAATCATTTCACTTTCCAATGAAATCATGAGTTTAAATCCTAGCAACTACTAATATGTCTAATAGCACTATATTTTAACCATTTCATATTGCTATTTAAAAGAAATTTAAAAATATGTACCCTTTCAATTAGTTCTGTTTATATTTATCAATATATATTAAAATTATTAGTAAAGATACTGTAATGTGCATATTTTGTGTATATTTAATTTTTAACAAGCTACATAAATATCAAAGATAAGAATTATTAGATCACATGGTAAAATGTTAGCTTTGTAGAAAACTCCTAAAATGGATTTCAAAATGTCATTATAATCTTGTGTTTTCAACACTAATGAAGCTTCCTGTTGCTCCATACAATCTCACCACTAGTGATCATTTGAATTTTAAATATTCTAAAAAGTATGAACATTCCCAGTTCTTCTTCCCTATTCAATGTTATAAGTAACCTCTCTTTCACTAGTTTGTTTGCTTTAATCACCCAATACCTTGCTACTATTGTTGCTTTAAACAAATAAATGTTAGGCCCATTAACAATAAGAAAAAAAATATTGTTTTAACCTAATAAAGGTTTTAACCTAATAAAGTAATAAACTTCTCTGATACATTCCCTTTATTCTCTTTCTAACTTTTATTTCAACAATGTGATTTTCCAAGTTGTTCATAATACAATCTTTTCTGGCATTTAATGTTCACTAGCAGTGCGACCTTCCTTTTACCAGTGTCCACAATTTTTCACCAACCATCTTAACCTACACTCCCCCTTGCAGAACACAAATAAATGTACTTTAAACTGTTTGTTACAATACAAAGGCAAATGGAACTTAGGTCAACACAGGTCAATTTGAAATGATTGTTATATTTATCAGTGGAATTACTAATGTGTCGATGTCTGAGGATTTACTGGACTGTGGTTTGGTGCTAGATGAATCTTCTATTTAGTTAGATTATAGTTTAATAATGAGATGCTACTAGTTATACTCAGGAGGTTAGTAGATTACTATGTAACTTTCCCATCAGATATCTTGTGGTGCTACTGGGATGAAACTACTATAAAATATTGATTGAGATCCAGAATTTATAGATCTGAAACAAATTAGGTCGTTTGAAAGTTTAATATGGTTAAGGCACATAGCTGAGCCCTTTCTGTTGGAGGATGCCAGGAGTGGTGGTGAGCTAAACCTCCTGCAAAAAAGAAAAATATTCCCCCACACCTCTCTGAAAGGGCCACAGAGTTATCAGATAGACTGCATTGTCTGGGAAGTATTGGAGGCCATTATTTTCTTCTGGAGCATCATGGAACTTGGGGGATTGGGGAGCATTTTTTTCTACACTCCCTTTCTTAAGGTGCAGAAATATTTTGACTTTCATTTATCCTGAAGTACTCCTCTTAACATTTCATGTAGGGCAAATATGTTAGTGATGAATTCTGTTTTTGTCTGAGAACATCTTAATTTCTTTTTTACTTTTTAGGATAATTTTGACAAATTAATTTTTTGTTTCAAGTCTATAAAATTTTATTCATTTTCTTATTAGATTTAGTTACATTTATATTAGTTTGTATTGTCTTGTATATTTATACTAGTATGGTATTATAATAACTGACCTTATAGTTTAGGCTCAGTTGCTAGAGTTGGAATCTTGGAATTATTACTACTTCTAAAGTTGTTTCTTTATATTTTTTTCTTTTCTCCTTGCTATCCATTAAGGGCATATTACACATTTAGAAAGTATCCCATGAGTCTTAGATGCTCTATTCAGTATGCCAAATCTTTACTTGGTTTTGTTTTCCTTTGTATTTCAGTTTCCTTTGTATTTCAAAGATTTCCCCTTCTTGGATATGGCAATTATTTTATTAGGCCATAAAGACAGTCTTCACTTCTGTTTTGCTTTTGCTTTCTTGAATTTTCTTTTTATCTCAGAGTGCACATCTCTCTGTTTGCTTTGTCCATCTGTCATTTGCTTTTTTTTTCTATGAATTGTTTACTTTCTTCATTAAACATCTTGTTTTTAGTGCAGTAAAATCTTTTTTTAAGCCAGTCAAATGGATCAGTAGGGGGGTTATATATCAATTTTTGTGATACTAACGTTAATAAGTTCTGATAAACCACTGTCATCGGACCAGCCTCAGTGAGATCTTTTATCAGCCTTTTAACCTACAGAATGATAAAATAATTTAATTTTTCTTTAATATGTATTAATACCAGTTTTTGGGTCACAATGTTTAGGGGTACTAGAGACCACTTCTGGTTATTATTTGCCCATCCAAATGATATGATCAAGGCTAAGGACTAGCAAAGAAATAGCTTCAAGTCCAGTGGTGCTAGAGTCACCAAGATCACTACTGTGATGTTCAACAGCCTCTAGGCTGTTGCTCAAAGATGCTCAGAGTGAGTCATGTGCGAGCTATTGAACTTGGGGCCTTGTGCATTTTAGTCATAAGTGCCTGCCCTTTGAACTATGTCACTGGTCCAAAAATAATTATTTAAAATAATATAATAATAAAATTCCACTAGCTGTGTCAAACTCCAAATCTGATTCTGATTTGATGATTGTTTTGTCTCTTCAGACTGTATATCTCCTTGCTTTTTGTCATGCCTTACATTTTTGCAAGCACAAATGGTTTTTTTTGTTTGTTTTTTTGTTTTTGTTTTTGTTTTTGTTTTTGGTTTTTGGGCCACACCCGGCGGTGCTCAGGGGTTGCTCCTGGCTGTCTGCTCAGAAATAACTCCTGGCAGGCACGGGGGACCATATGGGACACCAGGATTCGAACCAACCACCTTTGGTCCTGGATCGGCTGCTTGCAAGGCAAACGCCGCTGTGCTATCTCTCCAGGCCCAGCACAAATGTTTTTAAGCTATGAGATCTTCATTAGTCACTCTGAGCTGTAGACATCTGCTCTCTAGAAGGAAGAAATAAGACTAACGTTACAACTTGTGAGAACAGCATCTAAACATTCTATGCATAGGGTGGAGCAGTAGTCAATTTCTTTTTTTTCTTTTCTTTTTTTAGGTCAGCTTTTCCTCATTGGGTTTTCAGAAAAACATCTTCTATTGGGAAATGATAGGACTGTTGAGTAGAGCAGTGTTTTTCAACCTTTTTGTGTAAAGGCACACTTTTTTCATGAAAAAAATCACAAGGCTCACACCACCATTAGAAAATGTTAAAAAAAATTTAACTCTGTGCCTAAATTGACTATATATAAAGTAATTCTCTTGAATAGGAATCAAGTAAACACAAAGAAATTATTTTATAATTACTTTATTATGAAATAATAAAGTATTTTATAATTGTTCATATTTCTGTTTACTTACTCAGTGCGAAACCTGGGCCTTTTTGGCTGAACACAAAGCTGATATTTTGGCAGGAACCGAAGAAAGACACACATGTAGCTCTTTGTCAACAGCTCTCAGTCTCTTTGTCTTTAGCTTTTATAGCAATCAGGCTTAGCCGTATGTTACGGATGAAATTGGAATTTTCCCCAAAGCACACCAGACAATATATCATGGCACACTAGTGTGCTGCGGCACAGTGGTTGAAAAACGCTGGAGTAGAGTACCATAGCTCAATGTTTACAGATAAAGTATCCAACCTGCCAACATTCCTGAGTAAGGTCATTTGATTTCTCATATTGAATGGCAGATTGAAGTGGAAGCCTCACGGCCCAATCCCAAGGGATAGGGGAGACATGAGTCTGGGAGCAAACTCCGACACAGAAAATAATCCACACAAAGATGAAGAAAATATTACAGGTCCTGGAAAATTCCACTAGGAGCTTTCCGCTCCGTACTCTAAGGCCTGCAGACAGAAGCTCAGTTGTGAAAAACAGAAATCGCAAGCAGTTTCTCCCTGAGACCCGAGGGCTTTATTGAAAACCCAAAGACCACACACACCCTTGGGTGAGGAACAGGTAGGGTAAGGCACCAATCCAAAAGGTGTTTCAATCCAAAGGTGCTTCCATCCATAGAGTTAAATCACCAGCAAAGAAGAAATATCCTGAATGGAATGGAAACCAGTTAATCCAATCGAATATCATTTCCTAAATATTTCAGAAAATATAAATATCTAAAAACATGAAGTCTTCTGTACTAAAGATGAAGCACAATGTGATGATAATTATGGTTGCTGATTTGAACAAGAAAAAAACAGATCAGATAATACTCCCTACGATTTTGGATAATTTGAATCAGATTCGTCTGATGAAGAGTACAATCACAGAGAAAGATATTTGACAAAAGAAAAGATTAAAATAACTTCTCAGAAAACATATATGCACCAACTACACTAATTTTGACTTCAAATCCCTTAATGTAAATTGAAGTAATTTTAATACACAGTTTTGTTCCTCTATAGTTCATTGTAAAGAAAGCTATGAAGTTGAGGGTTTAAGAAAATCTATAGAGGCAGGTGATTACTTACAATTACTTATTGTGAGTACACATTGTAAATTAACTTTCTCTAGAACCAAAAACAGTACCATGTTGGTTGAATAATGACTTTTCCAAATGCGACTTTGTTTCAATTCTAGTATCCCACGAATGTGTTACCTGGCATGGTTAAAAGAAATTTAAAGCTGTGATTAAGTTCAGGAACTTGAGATGGGAGATTTTCCAGATGTCATGTGAGTTCAGTCTTATCATATGGCTCCTTAAAAGCAGTCAGCCTTTTTGCAATGTGCTTAAAGAGAGAGATGTGACTAAGAAAGAAGGATCAGAGAAATTCGATATTGCTGGCTTTTAGAGGCAGTAAAGATGCTATAGAACATGCACAGAAGTGGGACAAAGCAAGAAAATGGAATTTTGTTCAGATAAGTAACACTGTCCCTCTTGACATCTTAGTTTAAGTCCAGAGAAAACTGTCTTATAAGCTACAGAATAATATTCTTAATAGAAAGTAATATTGGCCATAATTTCATTTTAATTATTAAACGTTCTTGTAAATATGAATTCTGAACCTGTTTGTTCATAAGTTTAGTTGTAACATAAAGTATGTAAAATAGTTCCAATTTCTAGGAGTCAAGACAGACTTTCAAAATAACTGATTTGCTGATTATGTGCTATAACTATAAATCTTTTCTGAAAATGTATTGTTTATTGTTACTGTTGCTGATGCTCAGAAGTAGTACTTTATCTGCTGGTGTTTGAGGACCTGGTCTTGAATGTGGGGCCTCAACATGCAAGGAATGTCCTGATGGCTCTTTGAAGAAACGTGTAGAAAGAACATGGAGTTAGAAACTAAGTAAGAACTTAATCATTATAGCAGAAATTAGAGAGACATAGCATTTAAAATAAAACATGATTCTTTAAGAAAAATAAAAGAGAAGAAGGAAGAAGGGGAAGACAAGGAGGAAAAGAAGAAAAAGAAAGAAAAGAAAAAAGAAAGAATGAGAAGAAGCAAAGGAGGAGGATTAAAAAGGAGGAAGAAGAGAAGAAAAATAAGGAAGAAGAAAGGAAGAAAGAGAAGGAGATGGAGAAGGAGGAAGAAGAAAGGGGAAAAAAGAAGAAAAGAGGAGGAAGAAGAAAGAGAAGGAGGAGGAGGAAGAGGAAGAAGAAAATGATGATAAAAAGGAGGAAAAGGAAGAGAAAATTGATGATTATGATGACAAAGAGGACTATATAACATGTATTGGTGAAGGGGTTGTTCTTTTTATGACTGAAGCCCAACTATGCTCATATTGTAATCACGGTGTTTAAGTAAAGATATTATTAAAAATAAAAGAACTAACAGTACAGATAGAGTGTAAATGTCATCCAAAAACTTTCTCACTTTATTTTTGTGAGAAGGAAGTTCAGTAAAAATCTGTCAAAAGAAACAGACTATTTAAATAAGAAATAACCCTATATGCTATGCATCAAATGAATGATGAATTCCCAAGAAGTTGATTTTTTCTTTTCAAATACAATACATCTTTTAAAAGATTCCTCTGGAAGACAGTACTAATAGAAGGGCCTGGGATAAGCAACAGAATGATAGTAATTGAAATCTTTTGCTATGAAATATATTCTTTAGGACAATTTGGCATTGTGGGTTCTTTAGTGTTGCTCTTACAGTTATGGCAATTTAGTAATTTTGCTCAAAAAATTAGATGAATAGACATTGAACTCAACAGGAAATGTGACAAAATAACCAGCAATTATTTTCCCCAAAATGCAATAACTACAAATATGAAAGTTTAAATTCTTTTGGCAAGGAAAAAATCTTTGTTGAGGATACACAGCAGTTCATTTTCAATTTTGTGCTGTATATTTTTTGCATGAGAAATTTTCCCCCTATAATTTTTTTTCCTTTGGTTTTTGGGCCACATCCGGTAACTCTCAGGGGTTACTCCTGGCTATGTGCTCGGAAATGGCTCCTGGCTTTGGGGGACCATATGGAATGCTGGGGATCGATTCCAAGTCTATCATGAGTCAGCCGCATGCAAGGCAAATGCCCTACCGCTGTGCTATTGCTCCGGCCCTCCCCCTATAATTTTCAGTCTTATTTTTGAGTCTAGAAGTGTGCAGAATTTCTCAATGCTATAAGATAACCATGTGCTAATATGTATAGAACTAAAGAATCCAGGAAGTTTTAGCCTCTTACCGATCATAAAAAATAAAATATTTTGGGAATAATGCTAAAGAAAAACAGAATCCAGCATATTTAATATTCTCTTTCTCTTTCTTGCCATGTTATTTGGCTGCACACAAAATGAATTTTGATAATATACCTTGAAGAATAAAAGGTAATGAGGTCAGAGAGGCTATTGCTTAGAAATTAAGATTGGTGTTGGTGGTATAGTGTATGAGTGTAGGTAGACACAATCTAGAAATAACTATGTTTAAACTGTAGAAGAAATTTGTCTAACAACCACATGCCAATTAGAAAGCTTCAGACCTCCTCTGTTCTCAAAGAAATTATGTTACTGATTCAAATGTAATCAACAGATATTGAATAAAGTTACTAGGATTGCTAAGAAAAAAAACCTCCCCATCCCTTTTGATTTCTCTCAGCATACAGAATTTTGCAGTAACAGTTCCCTTTCAAGAGACTAGAGCTGGGTTACACAGCTTTGCAGCTAATCACAGTTACACTTATGTAAATGAAGGCCAAATTACAGAAAACATTCCAATGACATTTAGTAATTATAAAGTGAACACTTTTTGAGAGATATATACACATTTTTTTTAGGCCTGGCTAACATTAATTGAGCACTTATTACCCACAAGACTATGTTCTAAGCATTTTATAAATACTTACCCTTTGACTACTTACAATGGTATTTTAAAGTGATTATTTTTTTATCTCTTTTACAGATAACAGGACTATGACTCAAGATGATTATCAGTTGCACAAAGTCATGCAGCTGATATATGGTAGGCTAGCAAATGTGATTTAAATACTGTCTCAATTTAAACAAGAAACCAGAAGGTGGGTAAAAGGAGATGTTTGTGGACATCATATAATGCACTTTATGTCAATTAAAGGGCCATATTAATATTCAAAGTAAGGAACCCCACATAAAAGGTTACTAGTTACTTTAATAGATCATGAATCTCTTGAGAACTGACTGTGGGTATCATAAGTCAAACATTCCCAATTTCTTATTTTCAAGCAAAATCTATCCTTTAAATGAATATTTTAAAGAAGTAAGTAATATAATTAAAAAAGAGATAAGTTAAAACTTTTCAAGAATTCATTAAATATTCAGAACTTTGCATGTGCCAACAAATGTTTTAGATTCTAAAGAATAGAGATTATGCCTTGTTTTTAGAAAGCCTACAGCCTGGTGAGAACACCAGAAAATAGGTCATCAACAAAACTAACAGTAAGTTCCATATAACAGAGTACTCATAATATTGAGAGCTATAAACATGCAAAAGAGGAACGTTTTCCTAACCTAGTCTAAAGAACAAAAAAGGTATTTTATATGAAATAAATTAAACTTCTGCTATTTCAAAGTTCTTGTTAAAATTGGCTGAAGTAGCTATGGTTAAAACCAACAAGTAAAATTAAATCCCAATTTGATTTGTGCCAACAGATTTGTGTTTGTTTCCAATGTTCAAAGCTTGAAGTATTTGAATGAATAT
Source organism: Suncus etruscus (assembly GCF_024139225.1). Classification (NCBI taxonomy): domain Eukaryota; kingdom Metazoa; phylum Chordata; class Mammalia; order Eulipotyphla; family Soricidae; genus Suncus; species Suncus etruscus. Next base: position 96,979,486 of record NC_064849.1, read on the forward strand.
GCTGTGCTCCATGATGTCTTGTAAGGAAAGGATTGTTCTTAAATATATATTTTAAGTGCCTCACACAACACTAGTGGCCAATAGTTGTACAACAAACATTAATGGAAAGGGATCTACCAAGGATATAAAGTGTCCCAATGAAAGTACCAGGCTTAATAAAGATGTCATCATTAAAATAGATCAATGTTTATATTAAAAAAAATAGATCAATGTAGTTTAAAAAAATAAAAATAATTGAAACCTACTATCATGATCTTGGAAATTAAATTTCCAAATATTTATGCAGACCTTTTAAATTACTAGAACTAAAAATTCCTGGAGAGACTATACTTGATGCTGAACTTGACTAATTTTATCAGAAATTATCTGATAATTTATAAGGAATGATACCCAGTTAATCATGTAAAATAAAGGGCCAGGGCTAACAGGAGTAGAGCACTTGCTTTGCCTGTGTGGTTTTCTGGGTCTAATTCCCTCCAAAAGAAGTAATTTTTTTAAATTTCTTTTAGAAGTAATTTTAGATAAAGAAACCTAAGTTAGGACAAATTCAATGAGAACTATAAAAAGCATATATGGAAAACTTAAGGATAATCTATTCCCAAACCAACTTTAGAGGTTAAGGCCCAAGTTAGAACATTTAAACTCAGAAAGAATGGGGTTGAGGCCATACTTGGAGATTCCTGGTGCTGTACTCAGGAGTAACCCTTCCCCATCAGTGCTCAGAGACCATATGTAGTGTTCAGGAATCAAAGAGGGTTAAGCAGGTTGTAAGGCAAGTGCTTAACCCCTCTGCTATCTCTGTAGCCCCTTGTAGAATTATTTAAAAGATAAGTAACTGAAATGTTACTTAAAATTCAACTAGACTTACCACATCCTCCTCTCCAATTTTTCTACCAATAGGATCACTAAACATTATCAATTTACATACCAAGTGCAAATACTTACATGTAAAAATCATATTCTTGTCAGACTTTTGAGTGCCAAAACTTTTAAACTTGAGGACACTCTTCTATTTTAAGCTTTAATAATAAAATAAAAAAAGCTATTTGGGGAAGAAACTATAGACGAGAATAGTTGTAACATTTATCCTTCTGTTTTTCATAATGTCTATTATTTTCAAAGTTACTCAACTTTTGAGAAATACAAAAGTTCAAAATAACAAAATTTCATAAAAACAAATCCAGCTATGTTGAATTATCACAAAATCCTAGCCTCAGGCCCCTGAACAAATGAAAACAAGTCTTAACATGCCCAAGGAAAAAAACCATTATAGTAAGAATTAAATTTATGTCTTTCAGCATGTGTGAAGTTGAAGAGCTGATACACTCACCCCTTGACAGCCCACAGAATACATCACAAATATGGGCTGACTTTGAAAGTTCCAAAGATTCTTCAAAGCTAAGTCTCCCTGTTGCCTTTAGAATTGCTTGTATATCCCAGCATCTACATTTATATATGTCAAACTACAGTGAGATGATTTTATAGAGCGATTTTAGTTTCAGAGTTGAGCAGAAACATGGAAGTGATTTAGACTAATGAACCATTCATTAACAGATACACATCTGTGAGAGGTAAGTGTGAGTTCAAAATAGACAAGACTTGGTAAAAATAGATGGCTAGAAGATCTCTACATACAGAGGGCTGATTTTATCACCCATGACAGAGCAGAAGTCTTCCATACACCACAAAAGCACCTAAAGGAGAGTAAATGAACATGCAAGGAATTTGTAGTTATTCCCATAACAGTATATTTCAAGGGTGGAGAAACCCTGTATCTCTTAGACCAAAGGAAATCTCTTTTTAATGTCTCCAATATTTACTGTGCCTATGCAGAAAAAAATAAAATAGCACAAAATAATCTTATTTATTTATCTATTGTTTTATTTTATTTTTTAGTTTTGATATTGTTGTTGTTTCCCTTTTTTGAGCTGTGTTTTGTTTTTATTTTAGGACCGTGGTTATTATGTGGTGCTTGTCTTTATTGCTGTAGTGTTCATTGAATTTTTGTTTGATATTTCTTTTTGTATTGTTGTGGTGTTTTTGTTCCTTTTTCCCTTTCTTCTTTCAAATTGATGTTGAGAGCCTCTAAGGACTCTGCCCATTTTCGGCTTATTTGATTTTTACCCCATTTTATTGCCTTTGTTTTCTTCAAACATAACCACATAACTTGAACCATCTAGTTCTGCCTCTCAAATTGAGGGGGAAATAATGGAGGGTACCAAGACCAAACAGTTGTATGATCACTAAGTAGTAAGCTAGACATAGGGGACCACTTATACTAGCAGCCCTGGGGGTTAGGGTGGGGGGTATGGGATGCAAGCTGGGAACAGGGGTGGAGGGAGGACAACTTTGGTGATGGGAATTCCCCTGATTCAATGTTCCTAAAATATTACTGTGAAAGATATGTAATCCACTTTGGTCAAAATAAAAATTATTATAAAACATAGATGACTAGATAAAATGTGGACTAGATAAAATTTATCTACCATGGCATACTATTCAGCTATTAAAAAGATGAATTCCTATTATTTGCAACATCATGGATAAAAATAGAGGATGTAATTCTCAGTGAAACAAATCAAATGAAGACAAATATGATTACTCAAGTTACATAAGGAGACAAAATAAATTGATATATTAAATAAAACAAACCTTTGAACTAGAAGACCAAATTAGTGGTAATCAGAAAAGAAGGGGATACTAGCAGATAAATTGAGTAAAAGGTTAATATCCTTTACATTGGTTAAAAAATACAGAATTGTAATTTTAGGGTTGAACATAATACTATAAGTATATAAATGTTGATTTATAATTATGCTTTTCTGAGACCTATATAATATCATAAACCAATATTACTTTAAAAGCAAATAATTTAAAGAGATATTTAGACCCATTTCTAGCAATGTGTTGTTTGTTGTATCTCATAATAAAAACAAAGCTGAGATAAAATCAAAATGTCCTTGTTTAAAAATTCTATTTTAAAACTAGAGTGATAGTAAAGTAGATAAGTTCAATTCCCAGCACCTCATATGGTCCTTTGAGTCATGAAGAAGTGATCCTAAGCCAAGAATAAATCCCTGTGTACCACTGGGTGTGATCAAAAAAACAAAAATTCTACTTTACAAAATTATTAGTCCTTAATTTGTTTTTTGTTTTGTTTTGGAGGGCTATCTCCCAAGCAGTGCCTCAGGAGTCCCAAAAATTCCTCCCAGTGATCTTTGGCTAATCAGGCTAGAGGTTCAAGGTGAGAGTCTGATAACAAGGTGCTGCTATGGCCCTGGGGATAAACCTGGTCATCTCTGCAGTGCTCAGGAATCTTTAGGGTATGCACAGCAATGTTGATGGGGATTACATGGTTTCAGATATTAAACAGGCTTGGCCACAAATAAAGCAAGTGTCTTAAATCCTTTAGTGTCTCTGGCAGCCCTTGGAATTTTTAAAACTGCCATTCTATATATTTTTAGAAATTTTAACATTTATTTTTATTTGCTTGTTTTTCATTTTTTGTTTTTATTTGTAATATCTTTATTTAAACACCTTGATTACAAACAAATGATTATGGTTGTGTTGCAATCAAGTAAAGATCACCCCTCTTCACCAGTGCGACATTTCCTTTACCAATGTCCCAAATCTCCATTCCAACAAAATAAATGAGACCTGACCTTGAGTCATGCTGAGAAAATACCAAATATTTCCCTAGAAACATAAGAGGGGACCAGCATGCAGAGTTGTGTGTTCTTCATTTTCACTCTAAAAAATAGCACACTTTATCTTTTATAATTATCAGGGGACAGTAGGTCCTAATGATGTGGCTACCACTAACTTTATAACAATAGTATATGCATTCAGAGGGAGATGAAAGAAAGTTCTATGTCTAGAATAGCAATATTTTAGAAGTCAGGATTTGGGGGCCAGAGCATTAGTACAGCTGGGATGGTGTTTGCCTTACACATAACTAACCTAAATTTGATCCCTGACATTCCATATGGTCCTCTGAGCCTGCCAGAAGTGATCCCTGAAAGCAGAACCAGAAGTAACCCCTGAGCACTGTCTGTGTGTTCCCAAACAAAACAAAGAAGAATTAACTAACCAATTAAATAAATAAAATATAGGACTTAATCTTTTTTTTATACCTTTGTATTTCTCTTCCCCTTTCCCTAATCTGTCTCAAAGGAAATTGGTCAGTCTAAAATATGGGGTGATGCTGAAAAAAAATTATGATTTTAAAATTCTCCCTTTGATTCTGTGCTATTGATTCACAAGGAATTGGTTCTTGTTTATCTGATTGTCTATTTGGGGGCAGGATAGAAAATAAAGGTGATCTTTTTGAGAAATATTGGAATTTTGATGGTGCTTATGGCTAAGTTGATAAGGAAGAACATCTGGGGCGATGACTAAATATCAAGAAACCTGAGAGAGACAGACAGGCAGACTGACAGAAACAGAGAGAGATTTCTAGCAGCAGAGAAAGGCTGCATATGTATATATTAGTTAGGACATTGTTTCTATATTCCACTTAAATTATTGTCCATAATACTATACCTCTATATATATTCATTTTCCTCAATTAGCTCAAGAATTTGGTTAAATCAGATTTATCTAGTGTTTCGTACTCATAAAACTCAGGAAAGGGGGAGAAAGGAAACAATAAAGTATGTATATTATGAAATTTTTTAAGAGGAGTGTTGACTGAATTTTCTACCTGAGCCAAACTCACAAATTCTTAGGGCATCAGTGGCAATAGCAGAGAAACAGAACAGAGATGAATAATCTAGTGGATTCAGAAAAGTGGATGAGTAATGCCCAGAAAGTCAACACGTGATAGCAGCTTGGTAGTGTGTTTGCCTTATATGCATCTGATCTAGGATGAACCTGGGTTAGATCCCCAGAGTCCTATATGGTTCCCTAAGCCAGGAGCAATTTCTGAGTGCATAGCCAGGAGTAACCCCTGTGCACACACCAGGTGTGGCCCAAAAACAAAAAAAAATTAATATAATAAAAAAGTTATTTGTGGATGAGACCTGGGTTTCTCACTCAACATTAGTGTAAAATTGAAATTATTATTCAGAAGATCCTCGAATTTATTTGAAATGCCACCCACTTTTGGTAAAGAAAAAAAAATAAAATAGTACTGCCATGGAAATCTACCTTCTTTAAACTAACAAGCAGAAACTGTTAGGAGCATACAAGGCACTCAGTGAATGTAAATTGAACCCCTTCTTAGACAAATATGGATTTTCTGGGTCATGTGGCAGGGTTGTGGTCAATTCTCTTAGCATGTGCTCATTGATGAGCTGCTCAATGACCTTCCTACCATATCGCTACCTCTCATTAACTTAAATATAGATTTATAGGATACATTAACTCCACACAATAAGTGAGATTCCAGGATACATGAGAGTCAAGGGAAGAATTTTAATATCTGCATAATTGATGTCTGCATCCCCAAGGAAATAGATGAGAATCATCTTTAATAGTGTGCTGACATGTCAGGGATAGAGTGCAGAGGTAGAACATAAGTAAGACTTGGGATTTTATCCCCAATAAACTGCAAAAAATTGAATTAAACAGCATAGACTAAGTAAAGCAGAGGTTAGTGAAAATGCTCCCTTTAATTTCCTCTGTATATCCCACATACTATACCCATACCTCATTTCCTGGGTAATAAGAACTTTGGCCTGCATAAGGTATTTAAGAACTTAAATCAAAGAAGTGTGGGGAAGAGAGTTGTGGTAATGGAACAGGTAGAAAGTAATGCCTGGATAGAGTAACTGTCATTTACTTACCAGCTTTTAAATTTTTCTAGGATTGCATTAAGTCTATTTTAAATGGAAGCCCAAAACCATAATCCATGTTCAAACCAGGCCAGCTCTATCGACTCACCTTTTTCTCAAATGAGATGTAAACTGAGCCATAAAAGATATGTGTACCCTGGCCCACACAGAAGAAAGCTGGCCATCTTAGAAGGAGAAGGTGGGCCAAAACTATGCCATGCCAAAGCCACTCTTGCTACCTCCATCACCCAGAATCATCATTTCCCTGATGACTCACTATGATTACCTTCAGGGACATCAAACTGACCACACTTCAAATACACCGATTTGGGGGCTAATATTACAAGCACTTTTTGGAGCAAATGTGGGCACCTTCCCCCTATATCTTCCTTCTTCTGGGAAACCTGGCAGCTGTAACCGGGCTCGCAAATGCTCTGGCCATATTTGAATTGGGTCAGTTCCATAGACTCACTCTTTTTTCAAACAAGATGTAAACCAAGCTGTAAAATACAGTGAGTATACTGGTTCAGCCAGCAGAAAGTTGACCATCTCAGGAGGAGAGTGTGGGCCAAGCCCCCATCCTGCTGAAGCCATGCTTTCTGTCTCCATCACCCAGAATCACTATTTTCCCATAGGCCCTTCCTCATCACTGACCTTAAACAATTCCCTTCAGGGACACCAAACTGACTACGCTTCAGGTGCACTGATTTAGGGGCTGCTATAACCAGGGGTTTTGGCAATGTATCTTCCTGCTTTCAGGAGGCCTACCATCTCAATAATTGTACTTAAACATTGTAGTGTTAGAAATAGTACTTTGAATTTCTGGACTGCGTCTTTTATTTGATGCTGTCATTCCCAAAGGAACAGCCAAATTTACAGAATGAATAACTAACACTGGAGTTTACTAAACTTTTTGACATTGTTGTCAATTACTTTATTGTTAATACAATAATTTTCACATGTGTGCTTGCTACTGTAGTTTTCCATTTTTATTCGTTTTCTTTTTCTTCTATTTCACTTTATTTTTGTTTTTCTTTCTTTTTTTTCAGCCACACCCGGTCACACGCAGGGTTACTCCTGGATATGTGTTCAGAAAATGCTCTTGGCTTGGGGGGGGGGGACATCGGGGGATCGAACCGTGGTCTGTCCTAAGCTAGCATACACAAAGCAGATGCCTTATGGTTTGTACCACCGCTCCGGCCACTCTCTCTATATTTTTTCAGGCCACACCCGTTTGATGCTCAGGGGTTACTCCTGGCTAAGAGCTCAGAAATTGCTCCTGGCTTGGGGGGACCATATGGGATGCTGGGGGATCGAACCGCGGACGCGGTCCTTCCTTGGCTAGCGTTTGCAAGGCAGACACCTTACCTCTAGTGCCACCTCACCAGCCCCACTCTTTCTATTTTTTAAATTACTTTGCTTTCACTTATCTGAAGACTAATATATTATGATAAACTATGTCAACTATGTAATGCATTTTTAAATATGAATATAAAAAGACTGGATACTATTTAAAATAATAATAATAAATGGAAGTCAAAGAGAGTGTGTGCTGCCTCATATTCTTATGAAGACTGGGAAGCATCACAAAAGCATTGTAACGCTCAAGAAAAGAGACCACTAGAAAGTACATCCCTTTCCTTCCATATTTTGAGTACCTTATCCAATTTTTGCCTACCTTCTTTTCATATATACTTAAAAGGAATTAACATATACAAAAAGTGCTCATTAATGTAAATTAAATAAAAATACATTTTAAATGTATATAAACCATCTTCTGGGTTCTCTCCTTTGAGAATTGTTTAGAGTGTTTTAAATCTGTTATCATTTTCACCATTCTGGGCATTTTTCTTTAATCTTAGATAACATGAGTTTTTATTATTCTAGTAGAAAAAAGTAGAAACAATAATGTCAATTTTCTGTGACTTAAGCCATATAATATGTATTGTTGATTACTGAAGTCATATTAATTAGAGTAACAATATTAAATTTGGTAGCTTCTGGTTTTCAGCATCAGTTGTTACAGTGTCCAAAATCAGAACTCATGTGGTAAGTGATTTAAAGTGGGAAAACTGATTAATAAGCAGTGGGAGAAGATTTTGAGGGATGAACATTGGACTAGGGTTGATCTAGGAATAGTTGTGTACAATTATGGGCATTTTGGTGGTGTTCGAGTACAGAATCTTTGTATTAAGTTTAACATTTTTGACAATGTTTCTAAAACTATAATAAAACATTTAAAAATAGAGCCAGAGAGATAGTACATGGATAAAGCATTTGTCATGTACCCTAATTCAGCTTGCAGTACCACATAAGATCATCTAAGTACCACCAGGAAGAGTCCATTAATCACAAAGCAAGGGGGTAAGCCCTAAGCATAGCCAGCTGTGGGCACAAAATTACACAATTGTAAAAAATATTCGTTTTTAGAAGTGGTATATTAGAAAACTTGGAATCTAATATTGTTGAATCTAGTATTCTTTATTTGATCATGGGGAGTATTGCTATAGAACAGAAAGATTGTCTCTCTAAAAGGAGCTGTATGAATGTACAAGTGAATTGCCATAGGTATGAATCTAACATTTGCTCATCCACTGGCTAACTAGCAGGGAAGAGATGGTTAAAGTAGTTCTTGATACAAGGCAAACTGGGGGAAAAAATCTAAGACTAGTTTGTTGCAAATTCCTAGAGGTATTTCTTAAGATCTCATTATCTGAAGATCTGGGACATTTCTATAGGCTCAACTTTTATGTCTACCCAAATGTTTGACTAAGATCCAGCATATTCACATAATTCTACCTGTTCTTTTTTTCACCAATGTATGCATACTACCTGGCATGTAAGTCACCGTAAGATAGTTACTTTGCAAATGGATCAGAGATATGGTTCATAAATAGAAAAAACTTTGGAGAACCCTACAATCTACACAAAATACTTTCCCAGATTTCTGTAAGACTTGCTATTTTTCATTATTCTATGTTCTTCCAATATTAGTGTTCTTGGAATATTTTCCTTAATCTTTAATAGCCTCTATTTGACCTTCCCTAGTCAAATTTGTTTTCTTTATAGGTTTATGAAAAATTAATTATTTCTTTTTGTAAATGATTTATTTCTTATTTAAAATATAAAGTTCAGGATCATAGAGATACTACAGAGGTTAAGGAATTTGCCTGACATGTGACTTACTCCAGTTTGATCCCTAGAATCACATAGGGTCCCCTAAGCACTAGCATAAAGCCAGATTTATGTCCTGAATACCACTGGGTGTGACCCAACACAAGTAACAAACAAATATACACATTTGAGATACAGCTTTTAGAATGACAGTGTTTTCTGCATGTAAATAATCTAATATATTTTAGATTATAGATGTTATAGGGAGATGGTTGATGAGTAAAGATGCTTGATTCCTTTTTACTACATAATTTAAGTTAAATTATAAATGAAGTAAAATGTAAGCTATGAAAAAGAAACACATTATTGAAGCAACAGTGTCTTCATTAGGAAAGGCAAGAGACATCAGAGAGAGAAAAGGGATCCCAATGCAAGGTCACTCAATCTGCCTCAAGTGTCCTGACCAATAAAAGGCTGTGATTCAGAGATAGGATTTTGAGACTGCAGTGTCCATAATCAGATAGGGAACCCTGAATCTTGTGGGATGTGCTTGTAAGGGGAGAAAATATAGAAGGCATTATCCATATAAGTTTCCATCCAGAGGGCTGTGAAACACTTGGGAAGAGTTCTTTGGCTGAGTGCTGAGAAATCTGATAGACGCCAGCAATAGGGAACACTGGGAAGCCAGGGGAATTCCATGAAATGAATGGAAGAAAGGGGAGCCCCCTTACATGCTGGCTTTAGGTGTGTTAAAACCATCGGGGGGGGGGGCGGAGAAATAGCATGGAGGTAGGGCATTTGCCTTGCATGCAGAAGGAAGGTGGTTCGAATCCTGGCATCCCATATGGTCCCCCCAGCCTGCCAGTAGCGATTTCTGAGAGTAGAGCCAGGAGTAACCCCTGAGTGCTGCTGGGTGTGGCCCCAAAACCAAAAACCAACCAAAACAAACAAACAAACAAAACCATCAGGCGTCCTTGTGGCTACAAGTAGTGGCTTTGACTGCTTGTTCAGAGTAGATAATGACAACCTAATTAGTAGATGCACAGATTTTAGTGGAGATGATGTCTTCAGGATGGAGAATCTCATTGTGCAGCTTGTTGTGAACAAATTGAGCTTTGACATTTTGGTGAGAAGATCCTTTCTGAAACAGGCTGTAAGTTATAGACAATATATGTCCCATCCTGTATGGGGTCATCACTGGAATGGTTTTGGCCCCAAATCTTCTTGCATGTGGTGAGAAACTAGGGTGCCTGAATTAGATGCTGCTGGTAAGATGTGTGAGTTCTCTTTTTCTGATGCTTTATAAACTGAGAATTCCAATAAAACTAAGAAGCCCTTATAGTACGCCCTTCTGACTATTATTGATACTTAGATCTGGGTGCAGTCTAAACCTGAAGCTCCTACATCACTCTACTCCTAACTAAAGCCCAGTGAAATAGTTGGGTGCATAATCTACAATTTAGTAGTAGAACTCAAAGGAGACGGGAAAGTCATAACTTGAAGTGGCTGGGAAAGTGAGGACTATAGAACTGGCCTAGATATGGATCTTGCAGATCTTGCTTCCCTTAGCTTGGATACTAACAGCTTTATGGAAGAAGTGAAATGGTTTGTGTAAGCAAGAGTAAGTCCTCTGCCCCCACACTATCTCTGCTTCCAATTTTGACAATAGATAACCAATTATTTAACAGGTGCTGGAGTATCTGTATATGCTACAACAGAAACCTTAGTATCAAAATTATATAACCTTTTATAAAAAAACTTTATTTATTGATTCATTGATTGATTGATTGGTTTCTGAGCCACACCCATTGGCACTCCAGGGTTACTCCTGGCTCTGCACTCAGAAATCACCCCTGGCAAGCTGGGAGACTATATTGGGTGCCAGGAATCAAACCGGGTTCCTTGCATACAAGGAAAACACCCCACCGCTGTGCTATCTCTCCTGCCTCCAGATTATATAACCTTGATATCAGGCTTTTCAAGCAAGTGAAAAGACAACTAATTGTTCAATTCAACACAGAATTCATAGACAAACTTATAAGGGAAAGAGGAGCTTCCCACAAATGATGGAGCAAGCAAAAATTATGATAAAGGGTCAAATGCAATAGATCAAATTGTAGCTTGATCAAAGTGGAAACTAAAACAAGTTTTAGAAATATTAAATAAAACAATAAGTGTATCAAATAAAGCAATTATAATAAAAGAATGTATTCCTCTAACTACTTAAAGAGAAATATTTTAGACTTTTGTATCTCTCAAATTATGCAGTAAAAAATGCATTTTTTGTTTGTTTTGTTTTTAGTCCACACCAGGTAACACTCAGGGATTATTTCTGGCTAGGCACTCAGAAATCGCTCCTGGCTTGGGGGACCATATGGAAGCCAGGATTAAACTGAGGTCTGTCTTGGGTCAGCCATGTGCAAGGCAAACACCCTACCACTATGCTATAGCTCCGGCCCCTAAAAAATGCTTTCTATATATTCACTTTGAAAGATACAAATTTTTAACTCTATTTTGAAGCTGGGAATCTTTGATTTGTTCTATTTTTCCTGTAAGCAATATTCTTTAAAACTCTTTTGTTCTGACATTTAATAGGTGCATTGAATATCTTAATGTGGAAAGTCATACTGCCATTTATCCATTTCTTCCCCTTTATTTATCTTATAAATTCTCATGTGTACAAGAGGAACTCTTCTTGTACCAGAAGGCAATAATTTATTTTCAGGGGATGTGGGAAGGGTATTCCAATCAATAGAGCTTAAACATCACTCCCAGCAATATTAGGGTAGAGAATATTTCAGCACTGTTTTAGTGCTGTAATATCTAGGATTAGATATTAGGTTAGATTAAGTTAGATATCTAGGGATATGTGTAATATATAGGTAAGTAGGGCTAATCAGTGGTGCAAAGGGCCTCCAAAAATATAGCCATTGATGCTCAATCACCAGTGAAGTAGTCTGAATTCTGAATGCACCCTAATTCCTCCACCACTTATAAAATCTATTGATAGAAAATATGGAGACAAAAAAATCTGAACAAGCAAATTTTGTTAAGCTATTTTTATCTTCCTATTTTCTTTGATACCATTTATTTACCTTTAACCGAACAATTCTGTTTTGATAAGTCTTTACAGATCTTTTTATAAGAAAGAAGCCACATGCTAGGTTTCCTCTCTTGAACTTTCTTTCTCTGTGATGCTTCCTATGGATACATAAAATGTCAATAATTTTTTTTGTTTCTCACCTGTAGATATGACTTCATAAGTTTAATTTTTAGACAGAACCCCTAAGATGATCAACGAAAACTTATCCCCTCCAAAGTCAATTCAGTATAAGCAAAGGAAGTAAAATTTCACTTCTTTATTGAATATTTGAATTCTGTATTGTTTGCATTTTTATTCAAACATTTTCCCCATTTTAATGATTAAAAATAATGGCATGTTCCAAAGCACTTAACTTTGTATGGGAGAAGTACTTTGCATAAAGAAAAGAAAATAGAACATTACAATTTTTCAAACAAGCTATTGTATACAATTAAAATGTTAGTTGTCAAATTTTGGTCAAGCAAGATAGTAGGTAAATTTCTCTTGTAAAAAATATATAGCATATTCATTTGAGAATCCACATAGAAAAAATACTTTTCAAATTTCTCTTATATAACAATACATATGAATAAAAAATTAAATTTAATTATATTTAATAGAATTAAATTGCTGTGGAAACATTCTAAAGAAAAAATAGTTGTGGAGCCGCCAAGAATAAAAATTATATAATAGGAAAATAGTAGATGATGCACAGACATTAAATCACATATACAAAAAGAAAGTGAAGTTAGGAAAATAAGTAAGTCACAAACTTTTGTACTCTTATCAAAAGCTTCCAGGTCATACCTAAAAAAGTGCATTCATTTCATGAGGTTGGGATCAATGGAATAAAATAATATACTTAATTAACTGAATGAATGGTTTACATTTAAGAGAAAATAATATTCTTATTGAAATAGAATAATCCTACTTTTCTTTGAAAAATAAAACCAGAAATATATAATGATTTATAAAAGTAATAGAACTTTCTCTCCCAAGTTGACTAGGTAGACTAATAGTAGTTGGTTGACTATCTTCCATATGATCATCTAGGGATGAGGGTTGATGGTCAGTAAAATCTTTGTCATCTACACATGAAAAAAAGAGGAAAAAAGAAAAGGTACAGTTATAGAAGGCATATATGGTACTAATCTATGAGTGATACTTATTTCCATTCATACTACCAGACTAAATATCAGTCACAAAATGCACTTGATTGCAGAGAAAGTGGGGAAATTTATTTCTGCCTGAAAGATCCAAAAATATAGTCTTGTGAATCATTTAGATCAGTGTGAAATAACTTCTTCTAGATTAGGGGTCCTCAAACTTTTTTAAACAGGGCGCCATTTCACTGTCCCTCAGACCATTGGAGGGTCTGACTATAGTAAAAACAAAACTTATGAACGAATTCTTATGCACACTGCATATATCTTATTTTGCAATGAAGAAACAAAGCCGATACAAATACAATATGTGGCCTGCGGGCCATAGTTTGAGGACCACTGCTTGTGCAATATAGTTCTTAAATGATGGCATGTGTATATATGTAATGATGTCACAGTTATTCAAGACCCTCAAATCCTCTAATTTTTGAAATATTGCTTATATTTTTGCTTAGGAAAAAATAAGATGCAGGAGAAGTAAATATAAAGAGATCTGATTGGAACACTTGGGAAATTATATTAAATTTTCTATAGACAAAGCATATAAAAAATAAGCTACAGGGGAAATTATAGCAAAAGGAAGGAAAGGGGAAGGAACTGGTAAAGATTTGGGAATGATTAGGAATAAGTTCTGAAAAGCACAAAAATAAAAATAAAACATGTTTCAAAAATTATTTTCTCTTCAGTGATACTTACAACTAAATGTATTAACATCACAAACTAAAAAATTCTGCAAATACAAATACTTAAAGTCTCAGAAATAAGTCTCTACAATACCAATGTAGCCATTATAAATCAGAGATGATCTGTGTTTTACCCAAATTTCATGAATGGTTAATGGGTAATTAAATGATTTGCTTATTAGATAGTTTTAATCCTTTCATAAAAATTTTATTTGATTTTAACTGCCTCTCCTATCCCATTATTAAACAAAGTATTCCATAGTTTCTTTAAAAAATTAGTTCTGCTAAATAAGTTAAAGCCTAAGTTTAACTTGAGAAGAAGAACAAGAAAACAGAATGACAAGGAATGTGGTTCTGTATTAAAATGCGAACTTGTCATCCTTAAGACCTGAGTTTCATATTTACCACTGCAAAACCTAAAACTAAAATAACCAAAAAAAAACCTTGTTAATATGAGTAGTACACATTTTCACAGGATAGTTTCTATATCCTTGTTTGGTCCCAAAGTCAAACAGTCAAAAGATCCATACCAAAATCTCAAAAATTAAGTCAAGCAAAGCTGATGACACAGAGTGGTAAGTTTTTCCAAGCCCAAGTCTTTGAAATACTTTTTTATCTACAAAGTTGTGTGAGTATTGCAGAATTTTTTACTGCTTTGTTTTTCATTAGGTGGCTTCAAAAATTGATCATTTACCGTGAGATCAAGTGATTTTCTAGTGGAGAAGGCACTTGCCTTGTATGCAGTTAACTGGGTTCAGTCACCGGTATCCCATGCCATGAACATTGCCAGGAGTGATCCCTGAACGTAGAACTAGGAATAAGCCACGAACCTTCAGGTGTGTCCCCAATAAATAAATATAAAATATATTATTAGTAAGAACATTGTTTATTGGCATATTGTAACTCTCATTTCATTCATACCAATCAACTAAAAGCATTGTAGTCTTGATTGTAATCCTGACATAGACATCACTTGAATTTCTACAGGGCCCATGAAATTAATTTTAATTTCTTCTACAATAAAGGAAACTGTGGATGAAAAATACTGATATAACATTGTTTTTTAAAAAAAATTTTTTTAAAGAATATAGGTACATAAGCAATGCCACCCACTCCATGTGAATTGTAATGTGTGGTCCATATTTTTATAAATATTTGAAATGGGTATTTTCTTTTTTATAACCAATTATAAAAAAAAGAACTGTTTTTACTTCCATGGTCTTAAAACAGCTGGTCCAGACTTTACTTTTATGTTTTGCACAATAAAGTCACTGGAACCAATGTTATTCTCCTATTAGTGTTAAAGCAAGCAGGCAGGCAGGTAGTGAAGGGCTCCCCCCCCCCCCAACACGCTCTACCCAAGGCAATACATTCTTGGGATGTGATAAAAACGTTCTTGGGATATAATAAAACCAAGAGATGGGATTGAATGAATTATTCCTTTTAAGGTAAGACCTTTACCTGGTTCCATGCAAACCCAGAGAAGACTGAAGACTGGGTCTCTGAGAAGCTCCAGCAGGAATAGAGTCAGGTAAGAAATATCAAAGATAATCAACTACACTCATCTCTTCTCCCTGGTAACTCCTTAACAATGGAGCTCTTATCTAGATAGAAAGCCCACATAGGGCTCCTTGGGAGAAGTCCTACAAAAGCCAACTTAGGAAAAAGGAGGGGTGCCCGTGTGTATTGCCAGCCTATGCATGCATATGGTGTCTGCATCTCCCCTCCTGAGATGGAGACTTTTTCATACATTAACTAACTCTAGGCCAGTGCTTCTCAATTATTTTCTGTCATGCTCCCCTAGGAAGAAGAAAACATTTTTTGCGCCCCCCCGCGCGACTGTAAATCGTATCTTTATTAAAAAAAAATTTAACCTGCAAAACAAAAATATATAAAATAATTTGAGCTGATTTTTTTAATCAGAGTGATGTCTGGATTAATGGCTACAATGAGCACCTTTTGCAATGCATAGCTTTTCGAAGAGGGGTTTGAAGCAGGACACAGCAACTCTCAGCTCCAGAGACATACAGAGATATACATACACACGTGGCTTAGCTTGTTAAGACAGTGTTTGCCGAGGTCAAACGTGCCCCCCTTTACAGAGCCTCACGGCCCCCTCCTGGGGAGCCCGCCCCACTTTTTGAGAAGCACTGCTTTAGGCTGTAAACCAGTGCCTCTCTGCCTTTGAAGAAGCCTATGCTCTACCCTGAGCCTATTACTCTCTTCCTTATTCATTTTCTTTCCTTCCTCGGTACTTCAAAATAAAACTTGTTTTCCTCCTAGAATTCTTTTCTGTGAGGGTAGGTACTGGAATGGAAGAACCTTTCTTAGAAAGGTCTAGGATTGACTTTGCTTTACTGCAAAGAGCAATTCTTCACTCCACCCTGAGTGCAGGGCTACTTGAAAAATAGGGTGGTGGGGATTAATTCTCCTTCAGAGCAGAACAAGTAGGTATTAGGTTCAGCTTGATGGCTGCCTAGACTTGGTGTCTGTACCACAAAGGTGCTCACTGAAAACTTTTTAGCCTTAAATTTATGCCACCCTCTGGGTGTAGGAAGTAGGGAGTGAAAGTAGTGATTGCCTCCTTGGGGATGCAGTTTCTCTTCTCTTCTTTTACATAAACCACAGGAACCCACACTAGCATCAATATGATGTGAATAGACTTCATAAAATGTTTACTCCATTTTTCCCAGTCTTAAAATCATGGCTCAAGTTACCCTTTCATAGAAGACATTCACAAAGAGGAAAAGACCATTATTTGTTGACTAATGATAATAGAAAAATATAATTCTAACAAGTTGGAAAAGAATAGAATGCCAGTCAGACATAATGTATTATTTTATTATCCATGTATTAGTGAATATAGATGTTGTACCCCCAGCTTCACATAACCAGCTCTCACCCCAGCTGAGCAAAGAGATGTGATGTTAGTCTTGCATCTCCTGACCCCACCCTAGCTCAGTAAAAGAATGTGTTCTGATAAAATTTAATCATGATAAGGGAAAGGCATAAGTTGTGTGTCCGGTCCCAACATTTTTACAAAAACAGGATTAGCCAACTGCATCAACCCTTAGAAAAACAGGACATACCTAAGATAAAGTATGTTGTTCCCCTTAAAGTTTAGCAAATCCAGCTGATATTGTCCGTTTAAGGAATTATCCCCTTTGGCCAGCTTCGGCCACCTGACTCTTTCTATAAAAATAAAACTGTTCTGACAGTAGTACCCTTGCAGTGTCTGTGTGCGTGCTCTCTCACACTGCGACCAAGAATCTTTTCATCCTTTCAACCTTTGTTAGGTGCAGCAATGCTGGAGAGGTTTCAAAGTCCCGAGTTCCTCTCTCATCCATTGCTAGTGGGAATGCTGCCTAATACAACCCCTATGAAAAACAGTGTGGAGAGTGCTCAGTAAACTAAGAATTGAGCTGCCATATAACCCAGCAATTGCTCTCCTGGGTATCTACCCCAAGTCGGAAAGACATTCATCCCAAAGTATGTGTGCACCCCACTATTTATTGCTGCATTCAGTATAATAACCAAGATTTGGAGCCAACCTAGATGCCCAACAACAAATGAGTGGATCATGAAGATGTGGTATTTATACACAATGGAATACTACATAGCAGTTAGAAATGATACAGTCATGGATTTTGCAGCAACATGGATAGATCTACAAAATATTATGTTAAATGAAGTAGGCCAGAAGAAGAATAAATACAGAATGATAGAATTTTTCTGAGGTACTTAGAATATACACCATATATACCTATAATACTCCAAAAAGAAATACAATGGTTTAATAGGATAAAAACTCCAAGCACTGTAGTTGTCAGCTTTTACTGGGGAGAAATGTTCAATACAAGAGAAAAAACACAAAGCCTCAATTATCCATTATACCATAAGGAAACCAGCAACAATGGAAACAACCATTTAGAGTGAAGAGATGTGTAATCAGCCTTTTACTACAAAGGCCTACAATAATGTCTTAGGGAGCTTATATACAGATACAGGTGAAGAATATGATTGGAATCCAGAGACTCCAGCAGCAGCTGGATTAATGCCTTAATCTTACTAGGTATAAAATAACCTCAGCTTCTCTGTCCACAAGGATTCTTGAATACAAAGGGTAGATACCCTAATTTTACACCTTGTTGCTCAGTCATTCTAGATACCATATTCAGTTTGCATTATGAAAATGTCTTGAAAAATAAATGATCATATGCTTCAGGTTCTAATAGAGGACATACACCAGAGGAAAAGGTTTTATTGGACTGTGTTTTTGCAAAGACATACTAAAAAAAGGGGAAATTTTACATATAGGAACAAGCTCTTATCTACTCGGGATAAGAACTTGTACAGTTTACAATACAAGGGTGCCTCCCACTTAAACATATGTCATGTGGCCCCAACTTAGACTTCATGTGATTAGACAGCAACTGTCCAATCCAGAACCCTAGATCTCAGACATAGAACCAACATAGTTCTCCCAATAGCTCCAGGAACCAAACTCCCTCTGGGACATTCTTAATACAATATAACTCTGACACCAACATGCGTCAGTTTTTGATTTGACATCCTGACAATGATGAAACGGCAACAACTTGATCTAAGAACGGGTTGTCTTATCTCACCACCTAACAATAAGATGAAATCAGAAGACACATCCTCCTTTGATCTGTGCAAAAACGAACCTCACTATCTACAGAAGACTGACTGTGACAACCATGACTGGGCAAAATTTATCCTGGGACCAATAAAAAAACCCTAAGCTAGGCTTTGGTCTACGATCTGTACAACAACTAAGATCTCTAATTCCAAAGGTCTGACTGAGACAACTGCAACTGAGCAGAACTTCTGGAAACGATGAAAAACTCTATTCTATGCTTCATCCTAGGATTACTGCAAAAACCAAGACCACCAACTACAGTAGACTGAATAAAACAACAGTGATGGAAAAGAACTTCTAGAACTGTAAAGAAAGATTCCATCCTAGGCTCCATCCTATGACCTGTGCAAATACCAAGATCTCTAGTTTAAGAGGCCTGATTTTACCATACACGACTGAGTGAAAAGTTTCCAGACACCACAAAAGGACTTAGGGGAGAGTAAAAGAGCATGAGCCTGTTACATAACAGTATACTTCCCATAACAGTATACTTCAAGAGCATAGAAACCTGTATCTCTTAGGCCAAGGGGATTCCCTTTTTAATCTCCCCAATATTTACTGTGCCTATGCAAAAAGAGAGAGTGAAGGAGGGAGAGAGAAGCACAAATTAATTTCTTTTGTTATTGTTGTTTTCTTTTTTGCTTTGCTTTGTTTTCTTTTTATTTCAGGACCATGATTATTGTTTGGTTGTTGTCTTTATTGCTGTGTTGCTTTTCATTTTTTTTGGGGGGGGGTTTGATTGCTTGTTTGATTTTCTGTATTATTGTTATGTTTTTCTTCATTTTCCCCTTTTTCTCTTAAATTAATATTTATAGCCTCTAGAAGGACTCCTCCCATGTTTTGCTTGTCTGATTTTTGCCCTTTTTTTCCCTTCAAACAGAACCACATTACTTGAGTCATCTTGTTCTGTCTCATAAATTGAGGGGGAAATAATGGAGGTTATCAAGTCCAAACAGTCGTATGAACATTGAGTATAAATAAAAAATGATCAGACTTTACCACCAAATCCAAGCCAATGAAAACAGAATCTATACCCAATCTACAACAAGCAAGACACAGAGGGGACCACTTATACTAGCAGCCCAGGGGGTCAAAAGAAGGGGAATATGAGATGCATGCTGGGAACAGGGCTGGAGGGAGGACAATATTGGTGGTGGCAATGCCACTGATTCAATGTCACTATGTACCTAAAATATTACTGTGAAAGATTTGTAATTCACTTTGGTCAAAATAAAAATTATTTTTAAAAAAGAATAGATACCTGGCCTGGAGAGATAGCACAGCGGTGTTTGCCTTGCAAGCAGCTGATCCAGGACCAAAAGTGGTTGGTTCGAATCCCGGTGTCCCATATGGTCCCCTGTGCCTGCCAGGAGCTATTTCTGAGCAGACAGCCAGGAGTAACCCCTGAGCACCGCCGGGTGTGTCCCAAAAACCAAAAAAAAAAAGAATAGATACCAAGTAAACAATCAGATATGAAATAACATGCTATAAGTACAAGTATAAAAAAGAAAAGGTAGATGGAAGTAAGAGAATAATTATTTGATAGGAAAGCATATCTATGTGAAATCTAGACATCTGGAAGATCTTTAGACATCAATAAGAAAACAAGATAAAATAATGCTGAAAGAATTACATATAACTTGTATCAATACCGAACTTGCTGTAACACGAGGATTATAAATTTGGAAATACTGGAGATGATAAAATTGGCACATTATTAACTGAATCATTAAATTATTTTCTCTCAATTGCAATTGGATAGCTAATTTTTATTAAAATTATTTTGGCTAAAATGTTTAATATCAAAAAAATAAAAGCCCCGAGTTCCTGATCTCCCCTTACTGGTAGAGTTGGTTTCTCTCCAGGAGGGTAGCCTACATATAGCTGCATAAGCAATACCACCCATTTAATGGGACTGTAATGTATGGTCCATATTTTTTTAAATATGTGCAATAGGTATCTTCCTAAATGACCTTTGATAATCCCCACTTAAAGATATTCATGACCTCTTAGAGATCTATCGCACATGTGTGGTAATCTATATGGCCAATTGGATAAGCAGAATGTATAGAATATTAAGGTTAAATTATAAGAAAACTTTATATCAGGTAGAATGGGTTGGACTATAAAATCTTTTGGTAAGACTTCAGTAAGATAGGACAGAAAGATTATAAGCGTTTTTAGAGTATGTTTATATTTCTACATAATCTCTATTTTCT
This sequence comes from Suncus etruscus, assembly GCF_024139225.1. Taxonomy (NCBI): domain Eukaryota; kingdom Metazoa; phylum Chordata; class Mammalia; order Eulipotyphla; family Soricidae; genus Suncus; species Suncus etruscus. Next base: position 97,000,184 of record NC_064849.1, read on the forward strand.
TTCAAAATTTAAGGTCATTAACTATAGTTGCTTAAGCAGAAAATAAAGGTAGAGAAAGACTTTTTAAAAGATATTTATAGATTATGACTTTTAATGAATTAAATCCTGGTAAGATTAGGAAGGTCACAGACTAAGATACTCAAAAATAGAGTACCTGAAAACTTTGGTCTGGAAGAATCAGAGATACTCTCAAATAAAATAAGAGTTCTGGATCTCTGAGCTGGTATAAACAGGAGATAGGATGGAAAAGTACTCATCTGAAAATATATTCTAATTAACATGGGAAATGGATGGTTCAGAAAATGAAACCGAGAAAAACAAGGCAGAATAAATGCATCAGGAAACAATTCCATTAAAGCACAACCGGATACTAATATTTCATACAATTTCCATCAGTTTATCACCGGGTTACTCCTGTTCAAGCCATGCACCTGCATTTTTGAAATGGGTGCCAAGAGCTTGTGGTACGGGCGGAACTGAAGAGCAGCATTAGAGCTGCACTCAGCTGGGCAAATTGGAAGAGTTTGGGAAGTGCAGATTGTGTACCAAGCAGGAGGAGGATCAGGTTTTTAAGGATGCTCAGGGATATTCAGAAAGACTAGCCACCCACCAGCAGAAGAATAGGGTTTCCTCGGTGACTTAAGTAAAGTGAGGGAGAGACAGATGATAGCCCCTGGAAGAAAATACACTGCTTCCCTCTAGATACAGCTTGGTCACTTGGGAAGTTCCCAAGAAATGTAGTACTGATAAAAGTCTGCGAGGAGTCCCTAAAAAGCATACATTTCACTAGCCCCACGAGGGAGCTGTCATGCTGCACCTGAAGCCTACTTGTTCTGCACTGCATGGAACATGAGAGATGATCCTCTGCTGCCCGATTTCGCAAGGAACCTTTGACTCAGGCTGGAGAGAGGAATGCATCTTAGCAGGGAAGGAAAGTCAGTGCTAAACCTTACCCAGGCTTTTGAGTCTGTCTGTCTCTCACAAAAGAATTTCAGGAGATGAATAATGAAGAAAAAGAAGTTTATGGGAAGTAAAGAGAGGTAAGGAAAAAAGTAGCTAAAGACTTGACACTTGTTCAAAAGAGAATGCAAGCTCCTCCAGAATGGAAAAAAAAAATGCCCAAAAGTAGCATTGGGAGTAAGGTTAAGTATGAATATTTTCCACAGTCTTTGTCCCAGATTCTTTACCCAAGTAGGAAGTTTATGGAGTTTTGGAGGGGAGGGGGACATTAAACATCTGTTGATCTTTGTCCCAGCATTCTTGGTGCTTTACTGCTATGCTTGCCCTGTAATTCTGCATCTCAAAGGAATTAAATTAAGTGGCAACCAGTTCCTGAGATGGGTCTTTGTGTTAAAGACCTTCATGCCTTGGGACATGTTTAGATTTCAGGCTTTGTTCCCTCAGAACTTTAGATATCAGACTGTTTATCCAAGCCTGTCTGCAACACTCCTAAACTATAGTCTATTAGATGAGGTATTTTTTTTCTTTACTGTTTTGAAGATAAAAGATAAGCAACACAAAGGGGCTGCATGTTGTTCCTACAAAAGCAGGAATGTATTTATTACTGTACAAAGCAGTACAAAGCAGTTTCTACAAAACTGTAATTTGGGGGGAGTATAAAATAGTCATTTTTAAAATCAATTTATATATGTTTGGTAGATCTGTCCTTGTAGGAACAGAATATTTTACCTATTAAAGTCATATTTCAGGTCCAATGCAACTTCAGGAAACTTCAGAATGAAAGAGGAGGTAAAAGTGGAAGTTAAAATTTTTGACCAATTTGACATGTGAGCTATTCAACCTTCATTGTTTCTGAGGCAGAGGAAGGAGGCTATGGCCCAAGAATACAACCTTTAGCAGCTGCAAAAGCAACAAATTTTTATAAAGCCCAATACTTTTCTGGAACATGACTCTACTGACCGCTTCATTTTAATCTGTGAGCAGTGTGTAAGACCTTTTATCTTAGAAATAATAAATTTTTGTTTTTTTTTAATTATCATTTATACCATGCTCTCGACATCAAGTGAATTATACCTGAGCAATGCCAGGAATGATCCCTGATAACAGAGCCAGGAATAAACTCTGAGCACCACATGGTGTGGCCCCAAATAAAAACAAAAAAGGATAAAACAAAACAAAACAAAAAAGCAAATAAAAAGAAAAAAATAATATTTGTACTTGAGAAATAAAAACTATTTCAGCCATAAAATAAGATAAGGTTACACAGCTAAAGTTCATGTCACTCACTTTGAATTTTGCATAAAATATAACAAGTTTTAAAAATGTTTATATCTATGCTTTAATGAAACAAAAACACAACCCACTGGGTGAAAAATTATTTCAAATACAGAAAAAAAACCCCTTAGAATTAGTAATATTTGAATCAGAAATAAATATTTATACTGGTAATAGAAATAAAATGTTGCAGAAGGAAAAAATAAATCTACCAACCCTTTAATCTAAGTACAGAAGGGTGGCATATAGGAAAAAGGATTTCTCATGACAATAAGTTCTTGAGAAAAATAAAATCAACTAGCCTTAAGGCTTCAAGGAACCATCTTATGGACATAGAAACTAAAACCTAATAAAATCTTTAACTGGTACCAGCACAGACCCAGAGGAGGCTGGACCCCTACTCTGAGGGAAGTTCTAGAAGGAACAGAAGCCAGGAAAAAAGTATCAAAGAAGACCATTAACTGCTTCCAAACATACGGTTTGGCTCCATCCTAGTAAAGATTCTTCCCTAAATAAAAAGTCTGGTGGTGGGGAGGGGCAGGTTGGGAAAACCCTGTAAGAACCAATTTGGAACAGAGAAAGCACAAGCATATGCTGTGTGACCACATGTGCTATGTACTGCTGAATACCAGTGGTGCCCAAGCACATCTCCCCTCTTGACATGTGGACACTCCTACTTTCAAAGTTTAAACATTAGAATATGTACTGGAGCTCTCTCTCCACCTTTGGAGTGTTTGCATTCTCTCTTGAGCACATTTTTCTTTTTTCTAGCTCTCTCTACTTATGTACCTACATACCTACCTCGTACCTGCCTACCTACCTACCTACCTACCTACCTACCTACCTACCTACCTACCTACCTACCTACCTATCTCCTCTATTTCCCTCTCCACCTCCTCAGAACTTCCAGATAAAATCTGTTTTTTCTTCACTGTTCATATTCTGAAATTCTTTTTTGCAAGGGAAAGAACCCAAAAGGTCTAGGGCTGACTTTCCTTTTCCTGTAGAGTTAAGACTTCCCTCAGATTTTTTTATTCCTAAATTTCCCCTCAGATATTTCCAGAGTGGAAGGGGTAGATAGAGAAAAAGCAGCAATAGGTTTCTTTCTCAAGCTTGCCACCTTTTCCTCCTCACCACTTCACATAAGCCACCAAGGGATCTCCACCTGCATCATAAATATATACCTTGAACATGCATGGAGATTTGTCTAGTGCCACTATAAGAGGAGTGGGATCTCATGAGATTAAGCAGAGAAAGCAGTATGGGATTTTAGACAAAGACAAAAGATGCTTATCATGAGATTAAAAGAAGTGTTCCAGAAACATTTGTGCTTACTGTGAGGTAAACTAGAAGTTCAAAGGAAAAGTAGATTGGGTTTGGATTATGAATATCTTGGCTATATTCCTAAACATTTATTCTTTTATGGGTCAAAGGTTACAAACTGGGTGAGGTCTGCAGATATATTTTAGTTGGCTTTGACAATATTTTTTGTGTATGTGTTAAGGGGTCTTTTTTGTTTGTTTGTTTTGGTTTTTGGGTTACACCCGGCAGTGCTCAGGGGTTACTCCTGGCCGTCTGCTCAGAAATAGCTCCTGGCAGGCACGGGGGACCATATGGGATGCTAGGATTCGAACCTACCACCTTAGGTCCTGAGTTGGCTGCATGCAAGGCAAGCACAGCTGTGCTATCTCTCCGGCCCCATTGTTTCTTTGTTTGTAACTCAGATTACAAAATGAAGAACATTTATAATCTAAAGACCTAATAGATTTTCAGTTACTAGCTACTAGAGTAGGGGTGACTAAAATAAAAGCTTTAGTTACAATAAATTTCATGACTAATTGATTTGAGTTAAGAAGTCAAGCATGGGGCCGGAGAGATAGCACAGCGGTAAGGCATTTGCCTTAGACTAAGAAGGATGGTTGTTCGAATCCGACATCCCATAAGGTCCCCCGAGCCCACCAGGAGCGATTTCTGAGTGTAGAGCCAGGAGTAACCCCTGAGCGCTGCCAGGTGTGACCCAAAAACAAAAACAAAAAAAAAATGAAGAAGTTAAGCATATACTTTTTAGGCCACCACAATTTTTCTAAACTCTCTACCATATATAGTATATCTAATTATTTTACCTATAATTAAATCTGCTAAATAGTATAAGTATTTGTGTTTGCAACCAATGCTGCACACAGATGGTAAGCATTTAGAATTTTAAGACTCATTTACTAAAAATAAAAATTTGTTAGCAATATTAAGATAGATACCTTTTGCATTCTAATGGCATGTTTTATGTATTTGTGTCATTGCACTTGACAATATTGGTTTAAAATAAACTATGTGCTTGTTTCTTTTTCCTAAACAATATTTCTCATTCACAAGAACTACCTGTTATTTACCATATATTTGGTCAATTTTAGTGATCAATGAAAGGAAATGGTTGGTAAGCCAGTAGAGGTAGAGAGAAGTAGAAACTGGGATGAACACATGAACTAGAGTGGGCTAATGACCATGGTATGAAGAATATAATGGTCAAATATATTTATAAAGTAGAGTTAAGATGATTTGGCAACTGATTAAACATAGAGGGTTAAGGGAAAGTAAGAATTAAAAAAGTATTTCTTAGTTTACTGGATTTAGCCATGGAAAATTGATATTGTATCTCTGATACACACTGGATGATCATTATCTTCAGCTCCACGGGAGCAGTTAAAACAGCACACTCAGAGTAGGACATAATCTGAAACTGATAATGTGCCAAAGATAAGCCTTATAAGTGAATCAAACTGCAATGATATTTATTGCAGCACAATATTAGAGAAAGTTGCTGGATATTGACAATGATATGTGAAAGTAAATTTAGAAGATTTTACCTATATGGTTCTAAATAAAAATTACTTTGTCTAGTAAATTAAAATTATTCTTTGAATAATTATATTCTGATTTATGAACAATTACAAAATCAGTTACATAAAAGAAATTCTGGGCCAGAGTAATAATACACCCATTAGGAAGTTTGCCTTGTATGTGGCCTACTGGGTTCAATCCTCCACATCCCATGCAGTTCCCAAGCCTGCCAGTATTTTTATTACTTGTATTTATTGCAAAACTCAGAGTAAATCAAATGGGACCTTATTCTCAAATGAATTTTTAAGACAATGATTACTTGTGATTTCTGAGTAACTTAAATATTTCTAAATATAGGAAAAAAGTTTCAAATAAAATTATGTCTATATGCCTTAGCAGAAATATCAAAATATGTCCATGAATAAATAAAATAATTTAGAGCCTTGCATGCAACTGACTCCAGTTTTATTCCTTGTTCTACATATGGTCCCCTGAGCATTAGTAGGAGTGATCTTTGGGCACAGAACCAGGTGTCATCCCTGGTACTGCCAGGTGCAGCCCAAAAACAAATAATAAACATTACTCTGACATACATGCCATGTGGGATTAGTACTCCTGAATGACTGTTTACAGGTGCAAAGGCCCATCCAATGTTTGGGCCTTCTCTATCCCATGCTCAAGTGATAATGTTCCCACTAAGCAGCAGAGAAAAAAGTTTAAGTGTAGAAAATGGAGACTAACTGATTCCTTGGCAACGCGAAACAATATTTGATTTAAAAAGGTAGAGAATGGAAGATTCAGTGAAATCAATACATATTTTTAAAAACAAATTTGGGGTTTTGGGTCACAACCATTGATGCTCAGTACTCAGGAATTACTCCTGATGGTGCTGAGGGAACACAATGGGATGCTGTGTTAGCTAATCTGTGTTAGCTGTATGCAATGCAGAAGACCAACCTGTTGTACTATTACTCCAGCCCCAAATGATCCATTCTTAGTTCCCTCTCTTATTATGCATGATATTCAGTGTGTAACTCAGTTCTCTGACAATTGATTTCTTTTTCAATGAATGGATTTATCTGACAGTACTATGCTGTAAGTGTAAACATAAATATTTATTACATGCCATGAGTTCTGCTAGTCACTAGCAGTATAGGATGGATAAGGCATAGAAGTAAATTAAGTTTACTGTGAATTTTAAAATGTAATTAAAATAAAATGTAGCAGCATTTAGATGAAAGATGATTGATTACAAGTATGTGTCATATTTTTTATTTTCCTGAAATTCTTTCGAACAGAATAACTTTTCAACTATTATTTTATAATTTGGGGAATTTAATGGTGGCTGCAAAAAGATTCCTAAATGCATACATTTTCTCATGTGAGTCTATTTTTTTTTGGCTAGTATAATCGAGATATAACTTGCTAATAATGTTAGAAGGCTGTAAAAAGTGATGATGTTTAAAGCATTAGGAGAATGTCTAGTAAATATAAATACATTTTAAATCTTTTCTGTCAACATCCAACTAAATATCCTCGTGCCCTCTCTTGTGACTACCACTATACTACATGACTGGCAGTTCTGAGGCACTGGAAAATTCCAGAGGAAAAAAAATTGAAATAAGCCATAATAATACTATTAGAATAAAAGTAGGTGCTCAGATCACTTTCCTGTTCATTTCTCTGCCCTCTTCCATAGATAATATACAAATACATTAAAATCCACTTAGCATGAGAGCTTCTCTGATAATAATGTGTTAAAATGATTCAGCAATTATATAAGGAGTGAGAGTAGCTTAATTCCAAATGGCTGACCCATTTCAAGCTGCAAAAAACCTGACATCAAGTGAAAGTTGGGTCATTATGCTAACATATCATGAGCCCATCCACTCAGCTAAATGAACCAAGTTGCCTTTTAATTTATAATAGAAAAATAAGTCTTAAATCATTTAGCTACAGAAAAATTCATATTATTTGGGAATAAAAACTGAAAATAAATCTAAATAACCTGCCCTAGCAGTCTTCAAATTTGCATAGCCAGGTTCACATGAAAACAATTAGCTATTTCATTTTTATACAGTGGGATAAGAAACTATTAGATATGTATCATCTTCTAAATCAGATATTTAAAAATATTAGCAGTAATATGGAAGAAAATATTTTGTTAAGACAAAGATGAAAACTTTAGATTTAGGAATACAAAACACTGTGCATAGCAACCACCATCAATTTAAAGTGACAGAAGTTATTATTGCTTAAAGTATTTGAAAAAAAATTAAGAACAATGACAAGTATCTGAAAAAATTAAGAACAATGACAGAAGTAAAAGACTTTAATAAAATCTGAATTAATAAATCACTCTTTATAGAAATAGTCTACTGACTAGAAAAATAGAAGTTTCCATATAAAATACTTAAAATGCATCCTAAATAGATGTTCCATTAGAAAAAATTACCATACACACTGAATAAATAACATGCCACATGCAATACCAGCAAGGAAGAGGACCATGTCGCTTATTTTATTTCTTCACTTATTCTGTTTTCATTCTATTTCTCTTTGACTAAGAAGAGCATCATTTTCATGCAGATATGTGAGAAGAGATGAAGGGAAGAAAAAGAAAAAGGTACTTAAGTCACATTCTCAAGCAAAGAATATGAAGAGACTGTTATAGGAGAAAAATCTTATTAAATATGTCATAATATGCAGGGAGAGGTGGACCAACCCTGTGCAGTTAGTCCATTTCTTCACTTATTCTGTTTTTTATTCTATTTATCTTTGTCTAAGAATATCATTTGCATGCAGACACGTGAGAGGAGATGAAAGGAAGAAAAAGAAAGTACTCAAGTCATTCTCAAGCAAAGAACATGAAGAGACAGTTATAGAAGAAAAAACGTATTAAATATGTCATAATATGCAGAGAGAGGTGGATCAACCCTGTGCAGTTAGTGAATATGCTCAAGAAGTATTTTCTGGGGCCGGGTAGGTGGCGCTGGAGGTAAGGTGTCTGCCTTGCAAGCGCTAGCCAAGGAAGGACCGCAGTTCGATCCCCCGGCGTCCCATATGGTCCCCCCCAAGCCAGGGGCGATTTCTGAGCACATAGCCAGGAGTAACCCCTGAGCGTCAAACGGGTGTGGCCCTAAAACCAAAAAAAAAAAAAAAATGAGCTCCAGAAACCCTAAATGCCCTACAGTGGTAGGGCATTTGCCTTGTATGCGGACATCCCATATGGTCCCCAAGCCAGGAGCCATTTCTGAGCACATAGCCAGGAGTTACCCCTGAGTGTCACCGGGTGTGGCCCAAAAACAAATTTAAAAAAAAGCTTTTTCTGTAGGAATAAATTTACTATTGGAATTATAATACACTCTGACTATGTGTTCTGTGATTATATGATGATCCCACCAGGGTTAGCAGGATAATTTTGTTGCTCTTGTTTTAGGGCCACACCTGGTGACACTCCTGGCGCTGTACTCAGAAATCACTCCTGGCAGGCTCAGGAGACATATGGGATGCCAGGGATCTCTGGCTGGCTGTGTGCAAGGCAAATGTACTCAAATGCCCTACCTGATGTGCTATTGCTCAGGATAATTTGTGAGACACAGTGCAAAAATTTTCTTTTCTTTTCTTTTTTCTTTTCTTTTAGTCTCACTCTCCATCTGTACAGGTATTTAATATCTGTCATTAATATTATTATGATTTCTCAGAAACAGGGTGGGTAGTCATGTGGCAACTCCAAACTCTCATAGATATTCAGGACTGGAAACAATTGATGTAAACAAAATACATGTACTCAACCTACCTCCTCTGAGCTGGTCTCCAAGAATCCTTCCCCAGTGTGTGTTACAGAGGATGCTCTGTGGGGCCTAAAAAATAGAAAAAATCTGTCCCTGTGACATGGGAAAGGCCTTCTGAGACAGGAAAGAAAAGTGAGCTGAAGTTTCACTGGTATGTACTCCATTAACAAATTGGATTTCACTTAACAAAACACAAATTCAAAGATAAAAGATTTTCCAAAAGTGCCTAAAGCTCCTTGCAAGGTGTCTTTTTCTAATCAGGACTGAGTGCAACAAAACATATGGTCACACATCACAGTCATCTCTGTAGCACATCAGCCAACTAGGAAATACCTCCTCCAAATTCTTATTAAAATAAATATTGCGGGTGCTATAGATGTAGTAGAGTGTGTAGGGCATTTGTGTTATGCATTGTCAAGCTAGTTTTGGTTCCCAATAATTTATATAATAACCTGAGTAAAGCCAGGAATAATTCTTGACTTTAGAGTCAGAACTAATCACTGAGCATTGCTAGGTGTGACCCAAAGTAACTTAATTTACCAATGTAAATAAAAAAATAAATCAATATAGGGCCAGAATAATAGCACGATGGCTAGGGCACTTGTCTTGCATGTAGCTGACAATGATTCATTCTCTGGCGCCATATATACTCCCCTGAGCACAGCCATGAATGATCTCTGAGTGCAGATCTAGGAGTAGGCCTTGAGCCTTGTTGGATGTAGCTACTCCAAAAAACCAAGCAAAATAAATGTAAAGATAACTGTCATCAAATAAAGGCGAGGGCTGGTTTTTGGGCCACACCTGGTGATGTTCAGGGGTTACTTATGGCTATGTGCTCAGAAATTGCTCCTGTCTTGGGGGATAGAACCCAAGTCTGTCCTGGATCAGCAGCATGCAAGGCACACTCCCTACCACTGTGCTATAGCTCTGGCCCCAAACATAACTTTTCTATTTAAAATTTGTCTATAAGATTAGGGCCCGGAGAGATAGCACAGCGGCGTTTGCCTTGCAAGCAGCCGATCCAGGACCAAAGGTGGTTGGTTCGAATCCCGGTGTCCCATATGGTCCCCTGTGCCTGCCAGGAGCTATTTCTGAGCAGACAGCCAGGAGTAACCCCTGAGCACTGCCGGGTGTGGCCCAAAAACCAAAAAAAAAAAAAAAAAAAAAGATTAAAAAGAATAAATGAGATACAGTTTCATAAAATGTATATATAAGCATATATAAACTGAAACATATTAAAATAATAATATCCTATGCCTATTCAAGGTCATAATGTAAAAGAAAATTGAAAAATAATTGTAATCAAAGGAACAAATATTATACAGATCATCAAGGATCCCTAATACTAAATATTGAGAGACTATTAAAGTATATGCTTATGAATTTCCATGAGGAAATACAGAGGGCAGATATTAGAAGTTAAATCATGCTCTACCAAAACAAGAAAAATTCAATCATACTTCAGTCAATAAAAAAATAGGCACTCCTACATTCAATGTGGGTAGAAGAGATGGGGTGATGTGGGAAGGCATGTGCTCTCTGAAATGAATACTAGTTCAGAATTTTCCTAAAATCAAGTTATCAGGAAGAATAAGAAAGTTGTTGGATTTAAAATCTACTGAATATTGCAATTTAAAATGTAGAGTGTTATGTAAGTTTTTAAACATCTAGATGTCTTAGCCTTCAAGGTCTTCTCCCAGAAGTAGAACCAGAGGCAGGAAATTGAAAGTGTTTATTTCAGTGTCAGGAAAGAGAATATATTCTACTCTGGTATCCTCTTGAGTCTTACTGGTTATTCTTTCTGTTCATTTCATGGTTTCTTTGAGTTACTTGAACATACTTTACAAACAGCTACTATCTAAAGTCATCAGGGAGATTATATAGATAGGTGATACTAGTTGGGTTTTTTGAACCACTATCTTCATTAATTGAGAATAGTGGTGTTCTGAAGAGAGGCCTTGCTCTTCTTGCGGCATGCTGGTCCCATCTCTTCTGCCTGTTGGGCCAGGTTAGTCCCATTTATCTCTTGGCAATCTTCTTGAGGCTGGCTCTTTTGTATTGCCCGTCAGGTTGGTTCCATTCAGGAAAGAGAATGAGAGGGAAAAGAAGTGAACCAATAAAGTTTGGGCTGTCCATCCAGTTACCATGGGCATTACTGAATTTTATTTCTATGGTTTAACTTTGACAAAACTTTGACAACTTTCACACTTGTTGGAGCAACTTAGGGGCAAGGGCACTAGAGCATTATATCAATGCCCACCAGTCACCAATTAAGAACTACAAAAAAGGTGAGTTTTTTTATGTTTTTTAAATATGTGTTATTATGTATTTAACTTTAGGTACCAAGATTTGCAATACTGTTAATGACTGGGATTCATGCATAGCACAGCCCTTCAACACTCCCTCTCCAAGTGTTCACTTCCCTCTCCATTTGTTCCAGTGTCATCATATGCAAAATATCCCCCCCCCATATTAAGCTTCTTACTAAAGACCATACTTTGGGTTTTTGTAGCCTTTTGGCATTTGTTGTACCCCTATTATGTTTCTTTATAGCCCACATATAAGAGAGATTATTATGAATCTGTTCATCTCCTTCTGACCAACTTCACTGAACATGATACTCTCCAGATCCATCTACAAAGTAGAAAACTGCACAGTGTCATTTTTTTCTTAAAGCTGAGTAGTATTCCATTGTGTGTGATAGTTTCTTTACCAATCATTTGTTGGACACTTAAGTTGTTATTGTGAAGTGTTGCAGTGAACATAGGAGAGAAAATGTTTTTTATAAATAAAGTTTTGTGACCCTTAGGGTAGAATTTCTGGGTTACATGGAAACTCAATTCTTAGCAACAAGATAGTTGAGCTACATTGCAACCTGAGCAGAGGTACACTGGGAGGGGTCTATAATAGAACACACACAGTAGGGCTTAAGTTCAGAAAGATTAGTTATTAATACCAGCAACATGCACAGACGACACCAACCAAGTTATACAGGCAGATTTAAAGTTTAGGGGAGAGAAAGTCAGGAAAGGGGCTATCATAACAACAGTAGTTGGAAATGATCACTCTGGACAAGTGCTGGGTGCTGAAAAGAGGCAAAATGATACACATGAAAATATTTCAGTAACAGCATTGAAACCACAGCACCTAAAAGGAAAAATAAAATATATACGGAGAGAGACAAGTGTGCTATAGAGGCAGGCTACGAGGGTAGGGGGTGTTGAAATGTGGGACTTTAGTGGTGGGAAGTTTACACTGGTGAAGTTTTGGAATGCTGTTTTACTAAAACACAATCATCTTTGAAACTGCATATGTCACTGTGCTTCGATTCAAAAAAAAAATATCAAAGGGAAAGTTGGGAGCTGAATGCAAAGTGTAAGCCAACTCATAGCTCCAGAATAAATAAGTAATCCTGGGATTTGAAAAAGGGTAGAGAAGACAGAATATGATGAATCCATGTCAAACTCCATAGTGCAGCTTCTGGAGAAATAATAAAAAGTTCCACTCTTGAGGATTTAAAAATACTGTATAGATTTAATTTAAACTTATATTTGGAAAGACTAAGGGCAAATGAAAGTGACTAGCATACAGTTATTTTCCATCCTTATTGCCACGCAAAAAGAAACAACATAAAAATAACATAACGTAAAGACAAAAATAAATAGAACAAAGCCAAATGTTTCTATTTTAACTGTAAGTATACGTGAGCAAACTTTCTATGAAATCATTGAATCTATCATACATATTAAAAACTTCTGTATATGCTATTTATGAGAAATATACCCAAATATAAGTACAATACTTTAAAATAATAAGACGTATGTTTGTATACAATACTAGGTCAAATGGAAATGTTTTTCTGTCAAGGATAAGCTCTATAATGCAAAGTATGAAATCAAAAATTAATTATTACTATGTTTGATTATTTGTAGAATTTGCTTATTTTTATTATTTGACACTACAATGAGAATTTCTTTTTTTGTTTTTTTGCTTTTGGGGCCACACCCGGTGACCCTCAGGGGTTACTCCTGGCTATGTGCTCAGAAATCGCTCCTGGCTTGGGGGACCATATGAGACACCGGGGTCAAATCGAGGTCCATTATAGGCTAGCGTGGGCAAGGCAGAAGCCTTACCCCTTTAGCCACCGCGTCAGCCCCTATAATGAGAATTTCAACCAAAAATAAATGGAATGACAATGTCATTAATTTAGAATATTTAAGAGAAATTTAATACAAAATAAAGCATGAATTACTGTGAAATGGTAAAATCCATATTATGGAGTTTTCACCTAAATTTCTCATTCACATCACCTTAGCAATAAAGTATTAATTTTAATTACCAATAAACTTACCAATGTTAATTTTCTTTTGATTAGAAATTAAAAGCAATTTTAATTATTCTAGGAGAGGCATAATTATATTTTTTCTCAGTAGATAGTACTTAAAAATCCACTTATGACACAGAAAAACATAAAAAATCATCATAAAAGAAAAATGGAAAAAATGTAATAGTGTATATCTCAGAAGTAATAAAATATGATTTTTTTTTGGTTTGTGATATATTTAGATGCTTTAAAGTGGATATATTTTATATATTTTTCTCATGGCGCTAGTGGTAAGGTGTCTGCCTTGCAAGCACTAGCCAAGGAAGGACCACGGCTCGATCCCCCACCCCCCCCTGCATCTCATATCGTCCCCCCGAAGCCAGGGGCAATTTCATAGCGATTAGCCAGGAGTAACCCCTGAGCATCAAGCGGGTGTGGCCCGAAAAACCAAAAGAAAAAAAAAAGAAATCTTTCTTTGGGGGGGGGCTCGCACCCTGCAATGCTCAGGGATTACTCCTGAGTCTACGCTCAGAAATTGCCCCAGGCAGGCACGGGGGACCCTATGGGATGCTGGGATTTGAACCACCGTCCTTCTGCAAGCAAGGCAAATGCCTTACCTCCATGCTATCTCTCGAGCCCCTAAATGTCTTTTAAAGATACTGAAGCTGGAGAGATATAACAGCAGTAGGGCGTTTGCTTTGCATGCACAGACTCAGGAAGGACCCGGTTTGATTCCAGGCACCCATATGGTCCCCCAGCCTGCCAGGGATGATTTCTGAGTTCAGAGCCAAAAGTAACCCCTGAGCACCGCTGGGTGTGGCCCAACAAGCAATTAATTAATTAAGTTTTTTTTTTTAAAGTTCTATAACTACAGTGGGCAAAGTGCTGTCTTGCATGGGTCTGACCCAGGTTCAATCCCAGCACCAATATAACCTCCTATTCCCCTAGGAGTCAGTCATCCTTAAGCACAGAGTCAGGAATAGCCCTGTGTGCACACAGTTGGTTGTGTTTCAAAATACAAAGAACTCTAGAAATGAGGTTCTTCTGATACAGAAGCACATCAATGGAACCAACTGGAAAATCCAGAGGACAAATCGAAAAATTTCCTCAAAGCAGATTTACTATATAGTGAGCTTAGAAAGTTAGCAGAGAAGATGAGGTGCTTAACTTGAATGCAGCCCACTCAAGTTCAACCACTGGCAACTTAAATGGTTACCCCGAGCACTGTCATGTATGATCCTGGAGCATAGATCAGGAAAGAGTAATCTCTGAACACAGAATGGTATGGCACCCAAACAAACAAATAATATACCACACATTGTTTAAATAGACTCCTTGAATTAGGAGAGAAAAAAATATCAACAAATTGAACAATAACTTATTTAGAGAACAGTCATGGCAAATGTAACTTTATTTTACATGCCTAACTAAATTAAAATAAAATGTTAAAAATATTTTAAACATATAGACATATTACTACATATGCTTGATAAACATGCAAAAAAGTGAACCACAAAAGATATTGACTAATTTATTTAAATTATTTAAAATTAGCATCATAAAAATTAAATGCTGTATAATTTGGAAAAAATATTTTGTCTATAATAAGCACAGAATTTTCATAGGTAGGAAAATGATAAGCCTCCACAAGAAAAATGAGATAGTAGGCCAATATAAATGGTCAATAGTGTAATAAATATGCAACTTCATTAATAATACATAAGCACAGTAATAATGTAAACAATTTTTAGCTTTTCCAGTAAGTATTTTGCTCCTGTTTTTTGCAATGTTAAACATTTAATGTTGATAAATTTTCAGTTAAATAGACCCATTATTTGTCATTTTCTCACAATGCAGCAAATTTTCAGGACTGTTGTTTAGATAGAAAAACCTTCAGAGCGTGAATTATTGTTCCTGTTACTATGAATTACTGCAAAGGAATAAATAAGACTTTTCATAAAAATTTATGACCTAGAACATTCAATGAGGTGCTATTTATAATAACCAACACTTAGAACCATTCAAATGTCCAAGGATTCAGAAAAAAAACAACGATGGCACAGTAATTTGTTGAAATTCCATAAGGGGGCAAGAACTGTGAGATTTTTAAGAGATTTAAGTAAAGAAGAGTTTGGGGGCATTGGTGATGGGAATGTTACACTGAGGGTATTTTTTTTATAACGGAAACCCAGCTACAAACATGTTTGTAATCATGGTGCTTAAATAAAGATATTTTCAAAAAGAAGAGTTTGTGATATATCTTCAGTGAAATCATCTAGATTCAAATTTGTACTTATGAGGATTTCATCTTGTTTGTTTCTAAGTCATTCTCTTGGATCTCTCCTCTTTCATATCTCATTGCATTGCTCAGCAAAAATTTTTCCTGGGCAAATCAATTAAAGCAAAACTTCATCTTACTATGACCATCACAACAGGACTCATCTCTTTATATCATTATTAACATTTAACTGTTCTTGCTTTTAAAATATTTAATTATTTATCATCCATGGCTCTCCCTTCACTCTCATATATATAAATGTATAGATTATCTCCAAATATAGATGCTTATTTTTGTGGATGAATCATCATCTAATGAGATAATGTTGACCATATAATGAGGATGGACTGTATGGGAAAGAATAGAGATAATTAGACAGGATTTTTTCTTCTTCTTTTTTTTGGATTGGCCATCTCTGGATAATGGGATTTTAGATGATGTTTTTTTTTTGTTTTCTGTTTGTATGATTTTTTTAGGTTTTACGTATATACACAATCAGAAAAAATAATATAAAAAGTAAAGTCTTCTTAATGTTCCTGGTTTAACTTTAAGACATTTTCCAACTTTTCCCTCCCATATACTTTTGGCAGTTGAATTAGTTACAGATAACAGGTACTCATACAGCAGACTACTCACTCTTCAGAACACTCACCACCTTCTGCCTCTTTACAAACCTGGCTTCCCAACAGATAGTTTTATTGGAAGGCTTGTGTCTTAATGTCAGTGAGGATACTAGTTTACTAATAAAGTATTTGGAATAATAAACAGTCCATAAGTGTTCATTGAATGAGCTTATGCACTTAACTCAGAACAAAACAATTTCTGAAGAAACCAGTATTGTGTGAAATTACAAGCTAGCTTAAAAATGTACAAACATATAAAATAAAAAAATAAGGTGCATAGCAATAGTATAGCAGGTAAGGCATTTTCCCAAATCTGACTTGAGTCTGATTCTCACGTCCCCCAGCACAACCAGGAGTAATTCCAGAGTGCACACCTAGGAATGCCAGAGATGACCAAAAAGTTTAAAAAAACAAAAACAAACAAACAAAAACAAACAAGGGGACTAAGCAATAGCACAGTGGTGGGCGTTTGCCTTGCATGCAGCCGACCTGAGATGAACCCAGATTCAATCCCTAGCATCCAAGATGGTCCCTCAAGCTTGCCAGGAGCAATTTCTGAGCACAGAACCAGGAGTAAACCCTGAGCAGTACCAGGTGTGCCTCAAAAACAACAACGATCATAAATAAATAAACTTGCTTCAGATAAAATAGATTAAAAGACTAATTTATGTTGGAAGAAACAGGAAAAATTGAGAGATAATCTGATAGGCATGAGACTTAAAGAATTTAAACCAATGTTGAAAAAGTTTAGTTCTCATAACTCAGAGTTTAGAAAACCAAAAAATATTCCATTTATTACTGAAATTTGGTAAGAATTACAGAAAAGACAAAACTTAAAGAAAAACTTGTAAATGAAATTTAATAGCAAAAAAGATCAACAGTTTAGAAGAATAATATATCATGATCAAGTGAGGTTTAAGCTTAAGTAGGTAATGAAAATCTAATGTTGGAAAATAACCTGTAGCATAATTATGTCATTAGATTTTTGATAAAATCAGGAGTATTTTAAAAGAAACTAAAATGTCATGTAAAAATCAACCATTTTTGACATTAAAAACAAAAAGTATTAGAGTGGGCAGATAGTCCAGTGGGTATAGTTTGCCTTTCAAACTGCTGGTGCAGGTTGATTTCCTCTGCCCCTGTGAACCTTCAAGCCCACCAGGATTAATTCTTGTGTCATAAGAAAGACCTGAGCTTTTCTGGGTTTGGCTCCCCAAAAGCAATCAAAAAATATAATAAAGATAGTCAAAGTTAAACCAACTAATCATTTTAGATTTGTAAGAAAGGAGTAAATTCAGCAACAAGATGAGGATGAATAAAATTTGTAAAGAGAAAATGACTTTATTCCTACTGCAGGTGGGTATACAAGACCCAGTATACACAAAGATTCAGATAAAAAGATTTACATAATGAATTGCATAAGTCTGGAGGGGTACAAAACTAAGTAATTTTTGTTTTGTTTTGGTGTTTTTGTGTTTTGAGGTCACACCAGGCTGTGCTCAGGGCTTATTCCTAGTGGGAATTAGGAAGTACTGGGGATGAAACCTGGGTTGGCCTCTTGCAAGGAAAGTCCTACCCACTGTACACAGGCCTTAAAACTAATTGTTTTATGAGCAAAAATAATAAAGAGTTGTAAATATAAGTATGCATATGTAACTATTTTAACTTTTAATGTGCAAAATAAAAACTCAAAAATAGCCATGAGAAACACACAAAAAACCCAATAATGATAATTGCACCAGATATTAAAACATTATAGATACAAAGCCTTAATTATTAAAACATAAATTCACAGGCAGAAAATTGGAAGACAAAATAACTTCAGGAAAATAGTCTAGGAATGTAGTATATAATTAGAAGAAATTTCAAATTAGTAAGTAAAAGATAGATGATTCAATAAGTGGTACTAAGATGAATAAATAATCATCTAAAAAACTAGAACCATTTTCTCACTCTTCATGAGATTAACTGTTGAATGAATCTGAATTATGTTCTACTTTAAATATTTCAGACACTAAATACAAATTACTTAAATAAAAAACATGAAATTACAGAAAATAAAGAAAAAATGAGAAAATTCTTTCATAACTTCAAAGCAAAGGTAACTTTTTTATGGTTCAAAACATAAAGGAAAGATGTATAAATCTGCACAAACCTTTTTCCTTTAAGTAACATTCAAAAATAATAAAAGTCAAAAATCAAATCATAAAGCAAGAAAACATTTAAACCTCACAACATAAAAGATATATGTCTCAGAAAGTAAAAACTCAATCAGAAAGAAAGAGAAGAGTGGTGGTAGATATGCTCATAAAGAACTCTTGGAAAAAGAAAACCAGAAAAGGTTATCAGAAAAACTCACCTATTAAAAAATAAAGAAATGAAAAATGGAAGCTCTTGTAATATTTCAGACTTCTGGTTTTTGGTCCATGTGATAAATAAAATTCTTATAGTAATCTCAGGTTATTGTTTTCAGCAGTCAAGATTGCATGTTGAAAATGAGAGAAGATGATGACTGAATTCAGTAGAAACTTGTAGGAAAGGGAGAGAGGCAGGATTATCAGATTTCCTTAAATAGGTAACTTGGAAAATGTGAAAACCTTTCTCTTTTTATATTATCTTAAGTAGGGGGAGGAGCACTATGTTTTGGGTTTAAGGTGAGAAAGATAAAGGGACTGGAAGAGCAGAGATTTAAGAGGATTATCTTTCAATTATTAGGTGCATATTTAAGAGGATTATCTTTCAATTATTAGGTGCATACCCTGAGCCCATTCTCTGGGAATTTTTCTCTAGGATCTCTTTTTCATCATCATCTTCTTATTTCCCTCCTGTCTCCATATCACTGCCTCATTATGTTGTCTTGATAAGATAGAGGGAGAATGTAGTCAATCTGCCAAAGTTATAAATACATATTTAATTCAATTCAATATCAATTTCTCTTTTGAAAGTATAAACTAGATACATCTGCACATTTATGAACAGGTTTATTCAATGCAGTATTGCAGACCTGCTTGTTACAGATCAAAAACAAAAACAAAAAGCTTCAATACCCATGAGAGGGAAATATTTAAGTATATAGTTGCACATTTACAAAATTATGATGCAGCCATAAATTTAAAAGCATGATCTTGGTGCTGACGTGAATACATTTAAAAAATTGCTTGTTTTAGGTACTATGGTTTGCAGTACTATACTGATAAATTTTCATGCAAAACAAAATCCCTCACAACACCCTTCCCTCTAACATTGTCCCAGCGTGTACCACCCCCCACTTTCAGTTTCATTCTCCCCCACCTCCAAACCCTGTGGTGATCATACTAAAGACTCAGTTTCTGTTGTTTAGGGGCATTTGTTATTCTACTCTGTTTCTATATATCCCACGTATGAGAGAGATCTTTCTGCATCTTTCCCTTTCCTCTATTCAGCATAATTGCTCCAGAGCCATCCACATAACAGCAAATTGCATAATTTCATTTTTTTCTTATAGCCAGGTAGTATTCAACTGTGTATCTGTAATGCAGTTTTTTTATTCAGTCATCTTTTTTGACACTTGGATTGTTTCCAGGTTTTAACTATTATGAACAGTGCTGTGATAAACATAGAAGTGCAAATGTCTTTTCAGAATAGATTTTTCTGGGTTCTTTGGACAAATACCAAGAAGTGGAACCACTGGGTCATATGGATGCTCAATTCCTAGTGCTGTTTTTTTGTTTTGTTTTGTTTTTGCAGAGTATCAATATTATTTTCCAGAAAGGTAGTGAAAGGGGATCTCTTTTCCCACAGCCACTCCAGCACTATTATTTTTTTTTTGTTCTTTGTGATGTGTGCCAGTCTCATTGGATGTGTGATGACATTTGTTTATTGTTTCAATTTGCATTCCCCTGATGAAAAGTGATATGCAACATTTTCTTAACATAACTTTATGTAGGTCATCTTTGAGGCATCTTTATTGTAGGTCATCTTTGAGGCAATTTCTGTTTATCTCTGCCTCCACCCCATTTTTCTGATAAGATTGTAAAGTCCTACTAGAGCTTTATATATCTTGAATATTAACCTTTGATAGATGATTGGTGGTCAAATATCCTTTTCCAATTTGTGAGGTATTTTTTATGCTTATTGTTAATTCTTCTGCAGTGCAAAAGCTTCTTGGTTTGATATGATATATGATGTACATTTTAAAGAAATATTGATGCCAGCCAGTTCTGGAGAGACCCACCATCCAGTTTGCTCAGGCTAAAAATTTCTCCCAAAACAACAGACATTTGGTTCTAAAACAGAAAATTCTGGGCTAGTCATAAGTGGTATATACCTTAATTCTAGCACCTCTTTTACTTTAAAAAAAATGCAATAATTATAATATAAATTCAAATGTATTTGTATTTTGCTTCAAGAGTCTCCAGAAGGACATATCTAGCTTGCCTTTTTTTTTTTAATCTCTGTTGGAATGGTAACCTGGCTCAGAGGGAGTCTGAGCCCGAGTACAGTTATTCCATTCTATGAATATTTGTACAGTTTGAGCCCTTGTGAATTTGATAGCTTTTAAAAAATTAGACAAGCAAACAAATAAATTAAAACAAATGAGTCAAAATGAAGAGGCAATCTATTTTGTAGGAGGGGGGAAATGTTCTTTGCCTAAGTGGAAAGCAAAGTGTCTAGGTAATTTATACATTTGAATGGTTTAGAAACTTTCTTGCAGAATGTATTTTTTATGACCTCTTCTAGCCTTCTGTGGGATAATGAATGTAATGCAGTTCATTGCCCTTTGAGAACAAATATTTTTAGGCTGTCCTGCCCTGATCACAAAGAGCAATGTGAGATGCCTTTAAATTTCTGAATTAGGGGCCTGAGAGATAGCACAACTGTGGGGCATTTGTCTTGCTTGTGGCTTACCTTAGAAAGACCCAGTTTGATTCCAGGCATCCCATATGGTCCCCCAGACTGCGGGGGTGATTTCTGAATACAGAGCCAGGAGTGACCCTTAAGTGCTGCTGGGAGTGGCCCAGAAACCAATCAATCAATAAAGTTTTAGAAAATAAATAAATAAATTTCTGAATTGACCAGACAGACTCAACACAATCTCAAAAACTTAACTGTGTGTAAGAAAAAATTGTACTGTACAAAATCAACCTGGGAACAACTCAATAGTTGCTTCAATTTGAAAAATGCTTATTACAGTGAATTTTTCTTATTACAGCAAAGTCATCCACACTCACTAAAGTGGTTCTAAAACATTTTGTGACTTAGAAAAAATTCTTCATAAAACATTTATTTGCAGGTTTATATCTTTCCAGAATTCTTTTCTACTATTTTTTTTAAATAATAGAGGATAGTGATAGAATCAAAGTAGTACTTAAAGTAATACCTGCATAACTGTGTGTGCTTAATTGTGCATGCATTTTTGCTCTTGTGCTACTAGTTCCAGTAAGGTAAATTCCAGTATGAAGGCAAAAGATATTCGATATTCCAGCTCAACAGGCAGGTAAAGAGTGGTTCCCTTCCTTCACTGTTTTGTTCTATTCAAGATGCTCAAGGGGTTGAATGGTTTATTAACAGTACAAAGACAATTTTCTTTACCCAATTGCCCATCTATGCTAATCTCATAGTGAAACTTACATAGACACCAAGTTCCTTTTAAGAATCTATATTACAGTCAGTTGACTCATAAAATTAGCCATCATTTTTATTGATTAAGGATCATTCAATTAATCATCAATTTGATTGATTAGAAATTAGTGAAATGCAAGTTATTTTATCAAAAGAGTATGGTTAGGTTATGATAGAGTTGGTTAAGGGCAGGGGAGAGATACCAGGTTGTGCATTTTAAGTTTCAATTACTTGAAGCAGGGTCAATCAGATAGATAAAGGAAATGACTAAGGGATGGAGAGAGCAAAACAATAGAAAGAAATACAGGTCAAGCCAACCCAATGCTTTGATCTCTCTTCTGTGCCTGAGCAAACTATAGGAAAGAGGCAGTTCTCACCTGCTTAGCCTGAGAACAAAGGAAAGTTCTGGAGTGGTGTGTGTGGAAGTTGGGATATTAAGGTCTTGAAAGACAGAAACCTCGGCAGCAGACTGCAGAGCAATGACCTCAGACCAGAATGGAGGACACAGGATCTCAAAGCAGCTAGGAGCAGAGGAGTAATCCTGTTATCCCAAAAGACAGCTTGAGAACAAGACAAGAAACACTATACACAGGAGAGGAAAGAAGAGTGAAGGTCAGGAATGGGGGCATCAATCACTGGAAAGGTGAGTAAAGGCACAGGCAAGTGATGTTGTACAGAGGTAAGAGCTGGACCTCAGGGCAGGATCTAGGACTACCTATTTAAATCTACTTAACCTATACAATAAAGAACATTTAATAACATAAGCACTGGGAGTTTGATGCTAATTCTATACACAAAGTTCAAGGACCCACATAGGAGCTAAACCAATTTCTCAGGATCAGTTATGACCAGGCAAAAACAAAAAAACAAAAAAACAAAAAAACGCCACAACGTGGACATGATTGTGTTAGGGTGCCCCAGCAATGCAGAAAGGAAAGGCGGCCAGACTTGGGATTGGATGTCAGTCTGAAACAAAGGAAGTTTGTGGTGGAAAACATTATGTAGAGATGTTTTGAGAACATTTAAGTGAAGCTAGAGAAAAGTGAAGGGATTTGAGCTATTGGAACAGTCTCTACTTGATCTAAGCCATGGGGTAGCAAAATAATTTAAGAAGAGTGAGATGGTTAATAAAGAAATAGTCTGCTATTTAAATTGAGACAGTGGAGGCCTCCAAAGAAAGAGATCTGTCTAGCACTCTTAAGGGTTTCTTTTTATTCTATATTTCTGTGCTTTTAGGTGGGATACTTTCCATAGACTAGTTAATCCTGGGAGTGAGTGATCATGAGATGTTTAGCCAATTTGAAGGAGAAAATAAATTGAATATAAAATATCATAAACTGATCTCATAAAAAAGATAAAATGCATATTATTAAGTTGAGTCAACTATAAAATATTCTGAGCCAATTATGCAGATAACAAAATGTGCATATCATAAGAGAGTAGTGGGATGAATTTTAGGAATTTGTGTCACAAATTTATAGGATTACTATATTGTTGGACTAAATTAGTATGGCAAGGCTGCCTAGGCTAGTTCGAGGAACTGGAGGATAGAATGGAACAATTGGAAGACTCTAGTCTTCTGGACACAGATGTTATCTTAGCAAGAGGTGGGTCTCAGCCTCCAGTCCTTTGTAATAAAGATGTTCTAGTGGGCTGAGCATCTCTGTAGTGGGCGATTGCTAGGCCACTTCAAAGATGACAATGGATAATGGGGTTAAAGTCATACAAATATCTATTAAAGCATGGAGAATGATTAAGTAAGTATCTGCATATGTAACTGCAAAAATAAGTAGTATGCAGCAGTGGGGTCTGCTTAGAGGCAATGAAATTGAGGAGTAAACTCTACTTGGGGCTGAAGAAACAGCCTCCAAAAATTGGAAATAAATCATCAGATTGGGCAGAAATGCATCCTCAGAAATCTGCTCTAAAAGTAGAACCTATAGGTGGATGTATGGGCTAACGTAAAGTGGGTTCATGTTCTAAAGGACTGACATTTATGCATTTCTATATTTGAATGCAGGAACAATTTCAGAGAGTAATTAATTATCCCCAAATTTACCTCACCAAATATTTATAATTCAAAGAACCTAAAATGAAAACTAAAAATATAAATGTTTTAGGAAACAGAAAAAAGTCTTTGTAATTCTATGGTAAATAACAACAAAAATGTAGAGCAGACACATACTATCATTAAATTAAAAATATAAAACTGAATTTTACTGCAACTAAAATTACTCTACAAAAATTAAATGATATTGTGCCAATCAGTGGTGCAGTTGTAGGGCGTTTGCTTTGCATGTCGCTGACCTAGGACGGATAGCAATTTGGTCCCCAGGTGTCCCATATGTTCACCCAAGCCAGGAGAGATTTCTGAGCACACAGCCAGAAGTAACCCCTGAGCGTCACCAAGTGTAGCCCAAAAACCAAGAAAATAATATGATATAACAAGTCATAGTTAATAAATATGCTTAATACATAAATTACATTAATATTTATTATAAATAAGTTTATTGTTTAATAAAAAAGATAACCCAATATAAAATTTGTAAAACTTGAGTGAAATTTCAGAAAAAAGTATATAGTAATAAACAAGAACAGGAAAAGGTACACAAAATTCTTAGTCATCAGGGATACATAATTATAAAACACTGTAAAATATCATTTTAAAACTAAAAGCAGCAATTTATTTTTATTTTTGTGCCACACCCGGTAACGCTCAGGGGTTACTCCTGGCTATGCGTTCAAAAATCATTCCTGGCTTGGGGGCCGATATGGGACACCGGGGGAAGCAGCAAATATTTTGAGTTAAGCTTATATGTGTATTCATGGAATATAATGAGAAAATAATTTTTTTTGGTGTTTCAGGCCACACTCTTTTGATGCTCAGGGGTTACTCCTGGCTAAGTGCTCAGAAATTGCCCCTGGCTTGTGGGGACTATATGGGACGCCAGGGGATTAAACCGCGGTTCTTCCTTGGCTAGCGCTTGCAAGGCTGACATCTTACCTCTAGCGCCACCTCGACAGCCCTGAGAAAAGAATTTTTATGCAGCAAATTATTCAAAAAATTTACAATTTTTAGAAAGATAGAATTAATTTAGTATATATAACATTTACCACACAGCTCCTAAAATCAACATAGGATGCATGTGCACAAAAATATAAAAGTTGAGAGAAATAGAAAAATACTTAATAGATTCCAGTAAATATAAACAAGCACATTATATATACACATATATCTGCATACTTATGCACTGTATACCTTATATATGTATTCTAAGTGGAATTTGATTAAATATGAAGAAGAATTACAGTGAAGAAGGGAAAATAATTTATTAAAATTAATTTTTTCAAAAATTAGCTTCTTTCATCTGACTTGAATTATTAATATCAACACTGAAAAGATTCCAAATTGAACAACTTTTGATAAAAATGCAAATAATAAGGATTATCAGAGAGAATTCAGTATCTTTATGACTTTGGAATAGATTAGCAAGATAAAAAAAACTCAGGAAACGGGATTAAAATATATTTAGTAACATAAAGTTAGTCTTTCCTCATGGAAAAAATGTTAAAATATCAGTATCAGTATTTTATATTTCTACTTTTAAAAAAATGTAATGTGAAAGAGCCATAGAGATAAAGCATGTGGTTTGCATGTTGCCAATCTGGATTTGACCACTTATGGTCCTTTGAGTACTGCCAGGAGCCACAAGTAAGCCCTGAACATTGCTGGATATGATGCATCCCACCCCTCAAAAAGAACGTATAATCTAAATGTATCTGTGAAATTTCTGCATAAGTCATTTTCTCCCTCTCCTATACTCCTCAAATACCATCTTTCTCCAATTACAGCATCTGTCTTTAAAAGCAAGAAAAATATATTGCAGCTAAATTCTATCTTAGATGACCGGATTAGAATTAGAATATTCTAATAATTTTTTTGCTAATTTTTTCCACCATGATGCATACTTATATGCATAAAATATATAAAATTAATTTATTTCAGCCAATGTAAAGAAGTTTGGTGTTTGAAGAAAATGGGGTAAGATGTAGACTATAGTAGAGGTTGAAATTGATGATGCAAGCAGGAAGTTGTAAATTGTAAATTAAAATATAAAATTCTTGTATTGGGTGAGATCACCCCAAGCACTGTGTTTCTAACCCCTCAGGTGGGAAGGTCTGATGAAAAGGGGTAGTAGCAGAGGAGAAATAATATACAGCAGTCAGAAAAGATATTCACTGTATCATTAGAGTCAGCTCACTTTATTTCCCCACAGGTTTTCTCTGCCATGAGTCTCTCTGCCATCTGCTATCTTTGCCAAGCTCTCCCTGACCTGTGCTCCTAAACCATGTCTTTTTCCTTTGTTCCTTATCCCATGTATCTCCTCTCTCTCTGCCTCTCTCTCTGTCTCTGTCTGTCTGTCTGTCTGTCTGTCTGTCTGTCTGTCTGTCTGTCTGTCTCTCTCTCTCTCTCTCTCTCTCTCTCTCTCTCTCTCTCTCTCTCTCAAAGCCAGCACTTTTTCTTTATTATCCAGAACACCACCCACCAGGGTGAAGAAGGCCCAGTAATCCAGATGTGGTTTTACATATGTTAAGAAATTCACACTTCTTTACAGTTATCATGGAGCTCTGTAGTGTGAATAGGAGTACAGGAGGACTATGAGAAGGAAAACTAGTAGTTGTTAGAAGACAACTCCATAGGCAACACAAAGATGCATTACCCTAAGATGTTGATCCTTCTTTCCCCCAAAAAAGTCCCTTTTCCCTCTCCTGATGCATTTAACTAAACTTAATTCCAAAATGAATATAAGTATAATAATTGTATGCCACTTCCATGTACAAGTTATCTGTTTCTGACAATTTTCAAATCATTTTATGCTTTTATGTCAGAATTAAGGGATTTTAATACTGAAATGTTGTTAAGTTGTTAAAAGCATTTATTTCTTCCTAAATGAAATTAAATTACCAAAGACATACCTTTTTAGTTCCTCTGGCCTGTATTCATATAGTCTGTCCACTTTTTTCTCCTCAATTCTGAAGTACAAATATTATTAGAGGGAAAATTTCAAAAAAAAAAACACAATTTTCATTTATTTGTCAGTAGTATATAGGAAATGTTGCTTTCATCTTTCAAAGTTCCAGCTCTTAACATAAGCATTACTTTTAGTAAGATTATTTAATTAATACTCATATTCCTTTAAAATTCATAGTGGAATTTCTCTTGCAATACCAACATCAAATTTTCCTGTCTTTTTTAGTTGTAAGAGTTATACTTTACAGCCATGTTATTGGGTTGTAGACCATATGACTGGTTGTTGCCAAAGAATAGAAGTGTCATTTGTCTCCTCAAAATAAAAACATAGATATCCCTGTAAAAAAAATCTCTATGTATATCTTCCCTGCCATCACAGCCAACACCATGGTCCATATAGGTGCAATGATAATATAGAGGAACTTGTATTCACCTGTATCCCACAACTATCTGTGAGATACAGCACTCTTCATATCCACCCCTAATCAAACTGCATGCACTCATAAACATAAGTGAGAAAGTTGGTATGCCAAGTCATGAATAAAAAATGTTTTAAAAATAACACCTTCCGACATGACTGCAGGCAGGGTGAGTGTGCCTGCCACTCGGCCACCTCCCCACATGGGCGCCAGACCCCTCCCCCCACTCTGCCCAAATCCCACCCCTGAACCCAAGGGCCCCTGAATTGGCTGCAGGGTGAGTGTGCCCACCACTCAGCCACCTCCCCATGTGGGCAGCAGCCACGCCTAAATTCAGGGATCCCTGACCCAATTGCAGGCAGGGTGAGTGCGCCCGCCACCTGGCCACATCCCCATGTGGGCACCGGACCCCCACGTTCAGCAGCAGCCCCACACCTAAATTCAGGGACTCCCGACCCAACTGCAGGCAGGACAAGTGTGTCATCAGCCACCTCCCCACGTGGGCACACAGAGAACCCTGCATCTGACCCACTCTGTGCCACTGGGAAGGGCTAGAGCTTATGGACTGGGTGAGCTTTGGTCTACTTCCTGGACCTTGGGGTATCCTAGATCAGCTTGCCCCCTGAGCCAGGTGTGGACCTAGGACCCCCATGGGTGAAGAGAGAATGCCAGGTGGGTTTGGCTGTGACAATTCCTCAGCTGAGGCTGGAGGTGGTGACGCTCCGCTGACTCACAGGGAAAGGAGGAAGGACAGGGAGCTAGGCTTAACAGTGTCCTCCATCATTGTGGCCAGGAGCGGAACTGCTTTAGCTGCCAACAAAAGGAAAAAAACAGACCAGACCCTACTAAAGAACATAGGAGGAGCCAAATCTTGGTGAGCCCACCCAACAGACCCCTCTAGAACCACGCTCAGGGAGAGGACCCATCCCCACGCCATAG